>NC_069145.1:7673058-7935821 GCF_943734635.1 Anopheles cruzii
AGGACTTCAAGATACGGAACGGTCGCGGTGTTTGACTATTACCAACAGGAGGTTTTATGAACGAATTCTTGGCTCTCTCTCTGCGTGCCAGGTCCCGGGGACAACACTCTACCTGGTTGATCTCTCGAGTCTCGCTGGACAACTCGAGCCTTCGACATTTGATCTCGTCGTTCCTTTCTTTCGCTAGCGCACAGATCCTGGTCACGATCCTCACCACATCAGCGACGCGCATTTCAGGACGCGCGCACACCACATGGCAGGCAGGCAGGCAGGCAGGCAGGCCGAGTATAGCAGCTGTTGCCGCTCTGTTGTCTCCCAGACCCAGGCTGGTACGCCACCACCGCTCGCTGATGGCGATCGTCAAAGTCTTCTCGAGGCTACCCGTGTGCCGTGTGCTAATCGATGGCCAATTTTTTTTGCTGCCCGCCAGTTGGTCGGATGATCCCCCCGAGTTACCTCACCCAGTCTCCCTCCCGGGACGGGTCGTGTCGGGTCGGGGACGACAGCAAATGGCAAACGGTGTCCAATGTGTCCAGGGCTCGGCGATTCGGGGGGCTTTAGTTTTGTTTATTTTTTTTTTGACAGAACGCGTTTCTACTGCGCCATATAACCCACGACGTTATCTCTCGCTCTCGGTCCCGGCACCCGTCCCCCTCTCTCTGTCTCTCTTTTTGTTTCCGTCCTACTGCTTCCTCGCTCTCCCTCTCGCTCATTCTCGCGGCCTGCCCGAAGGTGCGTCAGCCTCGAGGCGACGAGCGCCAACGCGGGCCACGACGAACCCACAGCCCCCAGCCGAGCCCCGAGCGAACACACGCGATGATGTCGCAGTTGTTGGCTGTGGCCATCTCATCGATACCTCCCCCAGCGCCACCAGCATGTCCCTCTCTCACACACACTCGGGAGCGACAGTGCGATCTCTTTTTCGCCTCCGCCGCCGATCGGTGCCTTTGCGGGGACCGCGCGGTGGCAATCAACAGCAGCAGCAGCGCGGCCGACTTCTAGCTGCTACACCCCGGGCCACTGACGCAGCTGCTGCCGCCGTTTGGCCCTCTCGCTCTCTCGTACACCCCGCGGCGGGATCGCGTTCCCGCTCAAGATCACCGGCCGCGAGCGCTGTCCTGCCTCACGCAAACACCTTCCGCTCGATCGCGGCGTGGACACGGCGCCGACCGATTCTTTCGACGCATCCGGTACGCGCGGGGTCCATCGGTTCGGCTTCTCTCGAGGACGTTTCGGTCTCTGCCTTTTGGTGGCGTGCCACCCTTCACACACACACACACATGCGAGAGCGCGCGCGGCGGGTGGGTTATGGCGCTGACGAAAGCCGCGCGCGCGCTGCGTGCGGCCACCTGCGGGAGGCGGCGGCAGGCACATCGCCACCACCATCACCTGACTGGTTTTTGGGGTTATTTTATGGTATTTTGCGCGCTGCCCCCTTTTTCCCAGCCAGCCCACCCCTCATTTGTGTGCGGGGTGGCTGGCGGTGGGCCCGCGAGGCTTCTTAAATAAATTTATAACCCACCACCGGCCCGGCCTGGCCCGGCCCGGCCGGCCACCATCTTTTCCGGTCGTCCTTCGACGGTCGCCACCGCCGTTCCTTGCCGCATATTTACATCTCTCGGCGATCCACGACGGTGGTCGGCCACCGATCGATCGGTTTGATCGCTCCCAACGCGGCACGGTCGGCGGCAGGCAGGCAGGCAGGGTTCTGTGGCAGGGTTTTTGGTCGGCTTTCGTCGGAATGAGTTTTGCGGGGATTTAATTTGTCCCGGTGGAGTCGGACGAAACGTTGTGACTCCAAGTGATGGACGAGCACCAAACTGTAGGAGTTCTTTGGGGTCAGGGGAGAAACGGTAGGTTTTTGTGGTCCAGGGGTCCAGCGGGCTGGCTGGAGTAGCTGCTTGTTGAAGATTGAGATCAGAATCTCCAACATCTCGCCAAAAGTCAAAAGAAGCCTGGCTGAAGTTCAAGGCTGGAGCAAAGGCCCAAGTGTGGCTACTAAAATCCTTGTGGTACAGAGATATAACGGAGAACAAGGATCGTTGGAATCTCTGGTGCAACTGACTGAGCTGAAACATCGAGATTGGAAAATTTGGACACTAATTTGGTGTTTACGGATGCTACGTGTGTTAGATTTTCGATGTTTTTGTGCCGTTATGTTGCTACTCCTGTCACTCACTTATGGTGACAAGTTCGGCCTTTTTGGGTAATCAGTCAGATTTTGACAGCTGTTTTGATTGGACGTGTTTTGGCTCATCTTCGATTTTTGTCTACTCCAAAAGTAATTGACCACGAAATGGTAATTTAAGTTTTGGAAACAGGAAGAAGGAGAGGTCACAGGGAGCCATATCTGGGGAAAACGGTGGCTGTGGCATCGCCAGAGTTTTGTTTGGCAAAAAATTCGTGCAGAAACCACAATGCAGGGCCAGGGGCGCGACAATCAATTTTTGTTTACCGATAAATCCGAGCGTTTGTGTCGGATTGCTTCAGGCAAATTGCACATAACTTGCAAGAAATATTCTTTATTGACCGTTCTATCCTTTGGCAACAGCTTATGATGCACCACGACCCTGCAATCGAAGAAAACTGTAAGCAAAAAAAAAACCTTCACATTCGACCAAACTTGATTCTCCGTGAGTTCACATCTTCTCGGCCCTCTGAGAACATTTTGATCTACCGATTAACGCTGCTTTGGGTCATAATAGCTTCACCATAAGCTCTTAACTTCGTTTTTCACACAACATTTGATAAAAATTCTTTGCCATCCATTTTATGGATGATCGGAGAAAAATCGACGATAAGCCAAAACACGTCCAAGTAAAACAGCTGTCAAGAATTGACTGATCACTCAAAATGGCCTTACTTGTCACCAGAAGTAAGTGACATGAGCAGCAACATAACGCCACAAAAATTCAAATGTCGCGAAAATTTTTGAACACACCACGTATGTGTGTGCCGTAGAATGGCATCCAGTGATGGCCGGACCACCGACGAACCGGCTTAACGCGGCCTCTGGGGAGCTACGTCATCCGTAAGTCGGCGCGCGCCACTCAACTACCTGCTCCCTCACATATTGCTAGCGTTCGAGGTATGCGTGTCAGGTAGAATCGACACTGGCGCCCAGTGGATGATCCTAGAACAAGGGAATCCTAACGCACGTAGTGCCCGACGACCCGGCACGGCCTGGCCTTGTCGAAGATGTGACGCAAATTCTTGGGCTTCTCCTATTAACGCGGATATTCGCACGTCGTCCAGCCGAAGCCCGAAGGCGTCCGGCAGCCGTGGTGTTATTTTGAGTGTGTGGAGTCCACCAAACCAGCACCTGTCTCACGTTGTCGCCGCCGTTCCCTCCGCCGCCTCGGAGCGCTATCCGAGCGTCGCGCGCGCGCGCCATAACCTTCGGAGGCCCCCGGCGGAGCGCGCCGCGCCAGAGAGTTGGCAAACCCGTTTTTGTCGATGGCTTCGATGGTTCGCGCGGCGTGGTGTGGTGTATAATAAAGGCCTACTGGGCCCCTGCGCCACCTTGCGTCCACCATGAGTTCCTCCCTCCCGGCGTCCGGCACCCGGCGCGCCCTGGGCCTGGTGGCTTAACCTTTTCGTTTCATTCGTTTGCTTCTGCCAAAAAAAAGGCCAGCAACAAAAAGCCATCAGTTTCACATGACGCGAGCCGCGGCCAGAGCCCGACCGGGCGACGACATCTTCGAGGATGCGATCTTCTCGGGTGACCACCACCAAAACCGAATCACGGTGACAAAAGTCGACGCGAAGAAGTCGGGTGGTGGTGATCACCCACTTCGGGAGCTCTCTTTTTCGGTCATGGCTGCGCGCGCACGGCCACCGCGGTCGTGGTCTCGTGCCACAGAGAGAAGGCCAGTGGCGGGCCAACCGGAACACCACCACCACAGACCTGAGTTGCTGGTGGTCGTTTCACCCGTTCACCGATGGTGGCCACCGACACACGCGGGCCAGGGACTCAAAAATTTCTCATTATGCTGCCCGAAGGCCTCGGCCTGGGGTGGCGACGGAACGGAACCAATAAATCCTTCGCCTAAATTCAAGGAGAGAGACCTCCATTAGGACCTATTTATTAACCCACCGGGCGGACCTTTTCAAAAGCGGGCAGACCTGTACCCTGTACCTGTGGCTGGTTCACCACAAGTCCCAAAACTATCTGACGGGCGCTAGACAGGGGACGAGGTACTAGGCTGTCCAATAAGTTCGTAGCCTCTGTAAGAAAAATCCCTTTTTATGGTTTGAAATACACTTTATTATTTAAGAGCGCCGATTTATTGAGCGACCGATTGAAATGAACCTTTACATACGTTCATATGAAGAGTGTACCAATATAAAAATTAGGCTCGTAGCAGCGTCCTTTGCTATCGAGGCTACGAACTTTTTGAACACCCCAGTATGTTATAGGGCAAAGCCGAGAGTGGCCGTGCTCTGGAGGACACGACGCTGGGTGAAGGTTGAAAGGCTGCTCCGTTGTTTGCTGTGTTATCAAGGCATTGAGGTCTTCAAATGAGATTTGCAGACCCGAAGGAGGGCTACCCCCCGAGCTTATCTGCTAATCTGCGAAGACTTCAAATTATTTCGAATTTTTTGTGCGCGCGTGTGTGTGTGGGTGTCTTTTCGCCTTTCACTTCACGTTACACGCTCGCTGCCGATGCCCTTTTGGGCGCTTGCTACTTTCTTTTAATTTTTTTACTCCATAAAAATGTAAAATATTTACGTTGCCAAACCTGAGGCGGGGGTCCCCACACATTCGTCGGGCGCGCCACCATCGAGTAAAATGGCGGCGTTGTCGTGCAGGTTGTGGTGGCCAACCGCCATCGCCGCCCCCTGTAAACGAGGTGTGACCGCGACCGCCGGCGCGCTGACCACCATCAGCACGCACCGACCACGTCTCTCGAGGGTTTCTTATCGCGCGCGCGCCGTACATCACCCGTCACCGACCGCCACTCTAAGAGCCGTCCTCCTCCCCGGTCGGTCGGTCCGCTTGGCCAGTGAGATTACATCAGCGCGCGCGCGCGCACACTCTCGGGGCCGCGTCGCTGCCGGACGTTCGAAAACCTTCACCGCACGTCTCGCTTCCCACGGGCGCGGAGGGACGGGCAGGCGGGGGCCGCAACCTCGACGACGCGGTCGCAGCCGCAATCTCTCGAAGACCACCAAGACACGGTGGCCGGCGGTGCGCTTCGTTTCTGGGAGAGCGAACTTTAAGGCCACCACCACCACCCGTGGTTGGTGAGCGTCTCTTCCTGTTACGTCTGGCCGGGTTTGGCCCCGGCCCCATACCTACACATATCGGTCTGTCTCCTCCTGGTGCCAGCGCGAGACACGCGGCGCCTCTCACTTCGTTGTTGGTTGACTGAGTGCGAATAAATGTGGGTCCCAAATTCGAGGAACGAACCACCACTCCTACGGGCGTCGGTGGCCCCCAAGAAACGAGGCCACGACACCGACACGGGTGGCGAAGGCGCACCCGCGAAGGCCCTCGAAGCGACACCTGCGATTTTGATAGTGAAATGTGTTAACCAATGGTGGCACGAAAACGGAAGTAGTAAGACGTCGTGTCATCATAACTTGACCACCAAAGTGTGGGGAGTTCACATAACTTCCTTCGTGACCAGTCGTCCCGGATTAAAGTTCCTTCGGAAAAATGTTTCTACTGACAGTTATGGAAAGTCTGAAGTCTGACGAATAATATATAAATGACTATTTCTTACTTGTGGTGGTCATGACGATCCAGATGAAGGTGGATCTCTCAGAACTCTCTAGTTCTTTAATTGCCCCAAAGGGATGGTGCTTCTTCAACAATGCGCTGGAATAGATGCGATATCCACGGTCTCTCTGGAGTGGAGATCTCAGGGACCATCCCCTTTAAGTCCAGCCAGATCCTGGCCTATACTGATAGGAAGGATCGGAAGGAATCGATGTGGCTCAGGATTACAAGGGGATTGAGTAAGCTGCGGACAATCGCGGTCTGCAGAGAGACCAAGACCAAATTCTCGGTGCCACCACCGCCAGCAGACCTACCAAGAAACATTGGAAAGTTTACGTGGAAGTGATTTCGAACTGTGACTTTTCGAAGTCGTCTCGAACTTTACCTATCTAGGGCATAACTGAGGGAATTCGATAACTGAGGAGACATGGACTCTGTCCAGAACGGTTCAAATCCCCCTTTAGAAGTCTCCGAGAGGAAGATCCTCAGATTGATCTTTGGTCCCATATGCCTGACGCATCGCTGGAGATTTTACGAGTTAGTCGGCTAAAGGAACTCTTCGACGATCGATGGAGGAAGTCGCTCTAGCAGGTCACGACCTTGTAGTTCTTTGGCTGCCGCAGGGGTTGGGTTGCTTATCCTGGGCTTGAGTCCATCGTATGCTCTTCTCCATCTGCACGGTCTGACACTGCACAACCCTTAAGCACTTCGGGAATGAACGAGTAAATTGCGAACTATTTAATTGATTGTTGTTCTTACGTTTCTTGCAGCTTCGCCCGATATCAATTACTACCAGCACAACGCGGATGACGATGAGGACGATGACGAAGACGGCTGCCAGAATCCGGCTTCGCTGCTGCAGGATTACGGTGGTGCGACAACTGGGGACCACTACAACCAGCAGCATCCATCGAACCAGCAACAGCAGCAGCAGCAACAACAGCAGACCCTGTCCCAGACCCAGATCGAGTTTCTCAAGTCGATGGTGGGCTTCCGCAAGAAGTGGACACCGTACGAGCTGCGGATGTGCAACGACGTCCGGCGGATCATCGGCAGCCGGGAGTACGATTCGTTGCGCAAGAACGACGGCATGCCGCTGCCGAGCGTGAAAACGTTGCGAAAGTACCGGCACGCAGCCCCGCTGGAGGATGTGGACGCGATCGGCCGGAAGCGCAAGCTCCACGAAGCGCTGGACGATTCCTCCTGTCAGCCACAGATCGCGACCCCATACGGTGGTGGTGGTGCCGGTGACGACGGTGGACTGTTTTCGTATGGGCGCTCCGCGAAACGACGGCTAAAGGCGGAACACGACCCGGACGGACAGTTTGACGCCCGGATGCTGACGCTGGCGCAGATCAAGTTCCTGCAGACGCTCTCGCTGAACACGAAGGGTTTCTCCGACTACGAACTGCAGCGGTCGCTGGAGTTGAAGAACGAGCTGGGCTGCAAGAACTACGAGCTGCTGCGGCAGCAGGAGTTCCTGAACATTCCCACCCTGGCGATGTTGACGCGCTACGAGCAGGACAATGGGCTGGAGGATCTGTCGCGGTACGCGGAGGCTGCCGCCGAGGAGGATGAAGAACGGCACGACGAAGCGGATGGTGGCGGTGGCGTAGGTGGTGACGGCGGTGGCGGTGGTGGCCCGTTACGGTTGGTCGTCGATCGTCGTCAGGTGCAGGACCACCGGCAGCAGCAGCAGCAGCAGCAGGAAGTCGACGAGCAGCAAGCCCGGGAGCAACAGCAGCAGCTGGAGCTGTACAATCGGCTGACGCAAGCGGATCCCGCCCGGCATCCGCTGTTCGACAGCATCGCCGACGATTCACCGCCCGGTGAGGGTGCCGGCGGCGGCGGTGGCGATCACCCTGGCAACGTAACGGCAGCCGCCATCGCGGCGGCCATGGTTGCGGCGGCAGCCGGTCTTAATCCGCTCGATCTGAACGGGGGTTCCGGTGGCGGCACAGGGGACGACTCGTCGCTCAGCATTTTCGAGCACCATTCGATCTTCGATAAGGACACGCCCTCCTTCGACATGACGAAGCTGTCGCCGGCGCACGTCGAGTTCCTGAACACCCTGCCCGAGAACCCGAAACGCTGGACGCAGGAGATGATCAACTCGGCGCTGGACATCAAGAACGAGATAGGTACGCGCGACTACGAGATCCTGCGCCGGCAGGGTATTCCGCTGCCGGCCGCCCGTACCCTGCGCCGCCACAAGGACATTCGGAGCAAGGCGGACCGGGTCGGGGGTGAACCGGGCGAACTGTTGCCTCCACGGAGCGGTGGCACTACCCCGGCGCCCGCTGGCATCGTTGGCAGTGGTTAGATGGGCGCGGTGGGGGGGGACCAGAGGGAGAGCGAGAGAGAGCGAGAGACAAATGATGCGCCGAACCGATGTAGAAACCGATCCTTTTTAAGTACCTGTGCCAGACATTTCTGATCGATATCGAACACTTTTAGGGACAGGAGTAGCGGGCGCCGCCCCAACCCGAGAGGAAGCCCCGAAATGGATGACCCATCTCTCTCTTCCTATCCCGTGCGCCGCCAGTGGGCATCAGGAAATCGTTGTGATCGTAAATTTTAACTTGTTTAGTGAACTAAGAGGTTAGGAAAGGTTAGGAAGGCGATAGGAATTGCCCTTCTCTTGCCGAAAGTACGTTGCCGCCGGGCTTGGTCATTTCCGGAACGCCGGGGGAGGGTTCTTAGTAGCATATCAACACAGGACTAGCTCGTCGTGAATCGCGAACGTGAAACCACCACCATCCCCGTGATTAAACTTAAACATTACCTTAGCGAGAAAGCGTGGACTCTGCGGAGGACGGCCAGACAGCGGCAGATGTAGGGTATAGGTGTTGTTGTATAGATTGATGGGTGTAAATATTTTACGGAACTGGGACGACAGCGCGCCGTTCCGTCCCTTAGCAGTAGTCAGCAGTTTCTTTTTTAACCATCCGCGAATGGCGAACGAGAGAATGGAAAACGTACAAAACATTAGTAGTAGTAGCAGTGCTGCGCGTGGCTACATGGCCACAACACGTTCTCATGGTGGTCATGTTTCACGCCGGGGCCGGTACCAACGTACCAAAAACGAAAAGAAATTGCTCGAACGCACTGAACTCACTGTTGACCCCGGTCCCCCCAAGGTTGTTAGGTTTGGTGGTGTGATCCACTGTAAATAGGAAAGTATAGGGTTTGGACCGTCGTCTACAGGGGATTGGGCCCGAACGACACGGTACCACACGTTACCAGTCTCCTCAAAACCAAGAACCGCCAGAGTGTTTAAAGGTAGCCAACAATCGTTTCGGTGTGTAACGTGCAAAGGGGACGCGCTCCTCGGCGCAACGAATCCGCAATTTAGGTATCTCTAGATTTAACGTTCTAAGCCTGTAAGTGTTTTTGGGCCACACCCGGACGGCCATTCCTCCCGCGCACGGGGTCCGTGCGAGCTCCCGATCTTGTCGTGTAAACACTTAATTCGCAGCAAATCGCCGTGTGTGTGTGTATTCGTGTAATTATATTGATTGTTAGGTCATAATTTCGTCGCCCCGAACGAGGCCCACTCGGGAATGCCGCGCGTATGCCATGTTTGGCAACAGAGGGCGGAGAGGGGTGTCCTGCGAAAAGAGTTACACAAGAATAAAGCGTCACATTGGAGCCTTCCACACTGTGCTCTCGACCACTTACCACCTTTCGCGGTTGTCCCTTTTTCTTTAAGCTGTTTCGGATGGGTAAGTAATCAACCTGCAAAGCAGCTGGTCCGGAATGTCTGGGAACCGGATACTTCCTTATCCGTTTTCGGTCTATCCGGGCGCACGGTGCTGTGAGTGAGTTCCACACAACGCTATCCGCGAGAGCTTTCACCGCCGCGTGAGTGCCACCGCGTTGTGCTTTTGGAGCCACCGGAAAGCTTTCCAAAGTCCAATTCCGTACAGCCCCCCTCTCTCCCTCTCCGTGTGGGGTCGCGCGCAATCGAAAGCAAAAGCGCGGAGTGCGTTTTCTCATCGCGCTCGCCGATGGCGGGCTTTCTTCTGCCCCTTTCTTTCGCTTCGTTCGGATCGGGACTTAAGAAATGGTGTGTGGCGAACCTCCCTTCTTCAGTTCGTAGCGAACAGCAACACCTCGTGGCCGTGGCCGGGCCAAGCAAACGGGGACCACAGATCCGCTCGGAACGTGACGTGCGTCGGACGTCTCCTCGCCGGCTGTCTCGACACATACAAGACAGATGCGCTCGCGGTTCCACTTCTGAGCCCGTCGCAGTTCGTCGCAGTTTGCAGGTGATCGTCGGTGTTTGTGTGTGGCCAGTTTTTAGGGGTGACTTAACGCGAAGAAATTGCGATTTGGTGCGGTTTCCGACGTCCAAACGAGGAAGCACTGCAGCCCGGTGATTGTGTAATGGGCCCCGGGCAGAAGAGCCATGGCTCGTTAGGCTCGTGATGACGGGGTGGTGCATCGGTTACTGATTTCTGCGGCATCGAGGTTACCTCTCTCGAGGTCTCGAGTGTGGCGTGTCGAGGCGCCCGCTCGGTGCTCCAGACGAAAACGAAAGTACCAGCCAGCCAGCCAGCCAGCCAGCTGCTGCCACGGGCAGCCACCAGGCAGGCAAACCGAAACCGGAAGTGTCGCTGTAGGTGTGTGTGTGTGTGTGTGTGTTTGTGCGCACGGGTTGTTTTTTCGTCGGTCGGTTTCATCTTCGCTCTCGGCTCCGGTCCGGCCCGGCCACCGCCGGTTAAGAGGTCCGAGGTCTGGCCGAGGTTTTTGGGAAATGATGACGCCTGGTTTTTTGTTGTTTTCGCCGAAATTTCTTTTGCCGGTTTTGTTGTTGTTTCCCAAAAGAAAGTGTGTACGGTGTACAACAAATATGGCGGCACAGAGTAAATGAATAAATCTGGTGCCCCCGGGTTCGGTATCGCCACGGAAGGATACGCCACGGCGGGGTCCATTGCGGTTTTAGTGTAACCGACAGCGAAAAAAAAACCAATCCTTTTTCAATTCTTCTCCACAGCCCAGAGTGTGTGTGTGTTTGTAGTGCCGTATGTGTGTCAACCGTGTTGCTGGCCATTTAAATTCCGGTCGAGTGCATGGAGGAAGTGAAAGAGAGCTGCTACAGTGTGAAACAGAGTGAGAAAGAGATGCAGGTAGCGAGGGAGAAAGAAATGCTTCTTACGTAAGAAGGCCCCGTAGTTGCGCTCGTTAAGTAAATCGCAATCGTCGTATCGCGTTTGGTGCGTTTGGCATTTCCGGAAACCCCAACCCCGTCGGCTCGGTTCCGAGGGGGCCAATTTAAGCAACGCAAAAAAAAGGTGCCGCGAAAAGGTGACAAAAAATACAGTTGCTCCAGCCGCGGATAGAAAGGACCGGTAAAGCCGGCCTTACCCAGGCGGAGGGGAAGAAAGTAACAAAAACGACCCGGGGCTCAAGGAGCAAACACAAGAAGAGCGAAGCGATCCGTAATCGTAACTGCGCGTCCGGTTCCCTTTCGGTCCGGTTCGCTTTGCGCAAAGCAAAGTCATACACAACAACACGCAGCGGAAATGCGACAGCGCTGGAGCAACGTTACTTTGCGAGGTAAATATGTCCCAAATGTCCCCAAAGACGACGGCTAAGGATCGCGCCCTATCCGCCGCATGGTGCGTTAATTATTGCCCCCGTAACGTGTGTGTGTACGGGTAATAATTTTTGCCACCGGGAAGTGGCCACCCTTAAACCGGATGTGTGGCCCGAGGACGGGCCCCATAATTGCAATCTGATCCGTTGCATTTGGCACGCCCGATGATGATGGCGGGCCTGACGTGTGGCTTCGTGTGTCAACCATGTGGCCATTACCAACTCCGCTAGCCTTTCCGCGTCTGGGGCGAATAAATCAAACACCGCCCTCAGGACGGGAGATGGAAAGGTTCCTCCTTTCCCCGGTTCCAGGGGCCGATTCCATCAGCGTGCCAATCGTAAAGAGTAAAAGTGGAGTGCACCGCCGCGTGGAGCGTTTTATTGTTGTTGCGAAGAGCAAATAGCGTTTTGCGCCCTGTTCCGGTATCCACCTCTCCTTTCGCGGACGGGTGGATCGCTTCGCCAAATGGGTTGGGCTTTCGTGAACGATTATATTTAAATTTACCCGCCGGTACCAATGCAATGCATTGTTGGGCGGGTGGAGGGTTACTCTCGCCTCACAATTGTGCATTGTTTCCAGCGCGTTCGGGTCTGGGGCGCTGCGTGTCTCATAAAGGCAATCATAATTTGATGAAAGTTTTATGATTGCCACTGGGTGCGGATGATACTATCCGAAATCAAGCCGCTTCTTTCCAAAAGCACTAGATGAGGATTGCAAAACCAAACTCATCGTCATATTTATATAATCCACGGAGGTCGAGGTCCTTGGGGTTTTTTGCGCGGTTACTCAGCTTGAACAGGGGGAATATCCTACGCCGTTCGGAGTTGTGAAATCCTTGCCAACCAGCCTTGAGCGAGGCACTTCGTCCGGGGGTGCGCGGGATGATTCATTCCGCTGACAGTGAAATGGTATGCAAACCACGGGCCCGACGGGCGCTATTTACTTGACTTCGCTGACTCCCTGCGCTTGCGCGACCATCTTGCGTAACGCCCTGACACCGCCGCCAACTTCAGCGAACCATTGCCGTGCGGTGTGATGTCCACCATGAGATCGCCCTCCACACGAAGTGGGTCACCGGCAGCAGCGGCAGTGGTGCAGCTGGGGACGAGCTGGACATTTGAAACTTTCGCGCTCAACCCGTCAACCTTGCGTGCGTGCGTGTGTGCTACGTGCGTCCGCCTTGTTCGGGCTGTGTCCGGGTTCGGGCCTCTCACGTCCGCCACGAACACCACGCAATTGCATCACAGAGCCCGGCTCCGGGCGCGGTGAACGTGTTTGGGGTCAATTAGCGAGATGGCCAGACGGACGCAACATTAATGTCGTGCGGGATTTCCGGGGCTTTCCGACAGCCCTTTTTTGTTAGGGACGAAACTGACCGGGGCGCAAGTCGTTGTGTGGTCGTTGGATTTGCACATAATTGATGTTGTTCCCGAGCGATCCCCGGAGAATTTGGCTACTTAATTAAGCGGGCCGCGGCTTGAGATACTAACGCCGATGCGCACTGCCCATCCCAACGATGGGTTTCTTTTTCAACGTCCGAACGGAACCCACACATACTGCCTGCTCTGGGGCTTGAAGGAGCTCATTTGGCCCGGCTTGGCCCGGTCCGGAATATGCATAAGCTTTCCCTGGGATGGTAATTTTTTTGGAATAAAACCGGATAATTTCTGCACTTTTCGGTTCGACGTTGTTTTCGCTTCGTAGCAGTCGGTCGTTATCCGTTTCCGGTGGTCGTAGGGTCACGGTGACATTTAAATGGTTGTTGAAGTCTTTTGCCCACTTTTTCCCACGCGAAACATTTCAACAAAATTTTAATATCTGTGAAATGTTTCCAATCCGAATTATACGCCGATTTTCTTGTGTTTCGTTCTTTCTCAAAAAAAAAACCTTACATTAAGTGCCTAAACAGGATGCAGATTACCGGCGAATGATGGAGTGATTTATTGAATCCTAAAATGACGTTATTACGCAACACACTTTTCACGAAGCAGACCGACAATTGGGGCCACATCTGTTGGACTTCTTCCACATCGAACCGTTCCGAGCATATCCGGGATCGGGCCCGGTTAGCTAAGAGTGCTTATCCAATGCCCCGTCACGTTTGCCGTCCTAAATTCATGGCCTTCCAGGGTCGTAACATTGTCCCGGTGCCCGAACGAGACCGAATCTCTTTAGCCTAGATCAATCTGGATCCGCCTGACAAAATTATATTATTACCGGCCGACCAGCTAGAGACACACTCGCGGACTCGCTCGTGGTAATAAATGTCCCCGAAATGGGACAGACGACGGAAACATTCCGCCCGCCGGCCGGTCCGATTCGATGACCGATTTTTAATCATATGTTCGCGAACATCAGAACCCGCTGATTAGCATTCCCGGAGACGTGTCGTCGTGTCTTATGGTCCCAAGGGAAAGGCATAATCAATCCACCCATTACGATCGCTTCGGGACTGTAAATCAATCGTCGAGCAGTAAAACATCGAAAAAAACGGTCCACTTCACTCAGTGGTCGCGTTCCTTCACTTCGTTTCACACACAACTCTGTCCGCGGGCGCGATCATCGTCAGTCGCGTCCTATCGCTGTCGTCGCCTAATAAAGCGATCAGCGATTTTGCTGCTCAATGACCGCCAAGTGAAGGACCGTCTCCGTGGGCTTTGATGGGATCGGCGTTGTCGGCGAAGGGATTGATCAGACCGTTCGTGGCGGTGCGGGCACGCTAAATCGACCCATCCGTTCCGGTATCCGGTGTACGCCAAGGCTGCTGCCCATTGTCGGCGTGTCGACCGGCGATGAATATTCATAAGGCGCACCGGGGTTGTGGCCGCACAGTGGGACGCCACGGTCAGCGCTCAGTGATAGATGAAACATTATTAATTTAATTTGAAGTAAATCCTCAACTCGAAACCCCCGAAGGAGAGCCAGGATCGAACAAACGGGCTAATGAGCAAACGGAGGACAGAAGAGGGTTTAAAATTAATGGTGAATCAAACAGGCCATTGTGGTAGCGTTCGGTGGTGGTCCAGACCTTCGGTTCATTGTCGGGGCATCGAGTCTCCGGTCGATCCGGCGGAACAGACCGGTCTGTAAGGGTCTCTGGTGACGTGACCCCATTTCGCGCATGATCGCATCGCAAGCCGGTTATGCGTTGGCCCTCAACCGGACCCACGGTCGCGGTGGTCGTGAGTGAAGAATTGTCGTCCCCGTCCCTCCGTCGGTGCATCGTCCACGGTCGCCACGTGGTCGGTGCCATACTCCCGGAATCTCCGTAGGCTCCGGGCGGAATGCACATTATCTGGTACAATGTGCTAATGGGTTGTCGCTGAGGGCTCGATCAGTACATCCGCCGTGGCCACCCGTGGGCCGGTAGCTTCGCCGGTCGCGATGTAACCTCGTTCAATTGCTGATCTGATTTCGGTTTCTCGCTTCCAATTAAATTACGTAGACTATTTCTCGATACTCGGCCTTTCTCTCAATTCATCCTCCATCAGTACGTTGTGAAAACGCAAATAAATCACAGCACCATAATCACGACCCCGCCGTCGCCACCAGTTCGGGTGGGTTGGGCCCAAACCGGCGGGCCGCATAATTAATTACCTTCCGTACGCGTCGATCGATCGATCGTCGAACCGCTGTCGCTTATTGGTTCGCTGGATTCATCGCATCGCATCCAATCACTTCGGTCGGCGAAGGATGGCGAGGCAGAAACAAAAAGCAAGAAGCAACCTCCATATCCGGCCGCTGAAGGTCCGGTTAAGTGGGTGCATTTCCGGCAGCTCATCGAACTCCGGCGCGCCTCCGAAGATTTCGCGCTGATTAATTGATTAGATAAACCGCGAGGTTGGGGTTCCGTCGCGGGAGGGTACAGATGTGTCAGTCAAGATCGGGCCGGTTCCTCTCCGCCGCCTCCCTTTCGCTTTCATCTTCCACGGCCGTTAAGGATAACTTTTTTGCGATCCGCCTCGGCGAAATTGAGCTGCCCGCGCTGACGGTGGTGATGATGATGGTTGATCGATCGATTAGCCGGGCACGGGGGAGCCCGTCTGTGGGCTGGCCACTTTTTGCTGGTTCATTTCACTTCGCCCGCGGTCGCTCTATTGAATAATAGGCAGAGGGGCAGACGCTCGCAAGATGTGGACGAGAGGACAGCACTAAACGGCTGATATCGAAGCACGGGCGCACGGTTTTCACTTTCATTCGGCTCTTGAGCTGATATCACAGGTGTACACCAAGTGCCAGGCACCCCGTTGTGGGTAATAATGAAAAGCTGGTCCCGCGGTGGCGCCATCTAGCGTTTCCGATGAGTCCGAGGGGCGATCGCGTGGCGCGGAACTGAACGCGGTCCAGACCCGGGTGTCGCGTTGATGGCTCGATTAAAAGCCCATTAAATGTGTGTTCCTCGAGGTCCTGGCTCGCGTGAGGTTCGGCGAGCTGGCGAGCTGACGCGCAACAGTGCGTTCCTTTTAATGAGCCCGATCGATCGTGCCACAGATTGGCAGGTTCCGTCGGTTGGAAAGGCGGAAGTCGAACGGAAATGAATGTGGGCGCTGCTCTGGGAGCCGTTTCTTGGAAAAATGGTGGTGGCCGTTTGCAGGTGGCGCAGGATGTTGTTTATGGCAATCGTTTCGAACGGAGCGTACGTGAATATTATAAAGAAATTTCACATCAGTTGAAGGTTTCAGCGGAACCCACTACGCCAATCGTGTTGTAGCGAGGTTCCTTGCCTAAACTAGCTTTTTGAATCAGAGTTGTGTTGGAAAAGTGCAACAATTCGTATTGCAAAGCCCATCTAGCGACGGGTGGCGCTGATAACGCCAACAGAACAATTAAACATAAAAAAAAATAAATCAATGAATTTTGACAGAAGAAATAGCTGCTAGGATAGATGAGTCACACGTATGGTAACATCAATGTTTCCCGAGAGTAAAACTGAAGGTAAAGGAACATATTTTGAGCACATTAAAAGACTTTCTACAATGAGCCTAGAGGTTGAATGTAATTAAATTCCTTTTAAATCATTGTAAATTGTACACTGAATAAACAAAATGGAAGCTAAAAAAGTCGTTCATGGTGAAATACGTGTAGGTCTGTCCAAAAAGTATCGTGACACAAGTATTACAGTTTCTTCGATTGCAGAGACGTGGTGTATCATAAGTTCTTGCCACAGGGTAGAACGGTCAATATTACCTGTACGAGGATCTGATCAAGGTCATAAAAAAGATTTTTTGAAGTGCTTCGAGGGTTGGAAAAAACGTTGGCACAAGTGCATAATATCTGATTACTTAACATTACTTACATTATTAAAGCATGAGCATCAAAAAACCCACGGTCACCGAGTTCCGTCGTCCCGATTTTACAATGAACGATTAACACGAAGCACGGACAACAAGGGCGGCGAATTGGTGACTAATGGACACGGGCCGGGCATCCCAAAGCCATCGCACTCCTCGCAGGAAGTGACGGACTGGTCGTGTGGGCAACGTTGGAAAATATGAATGCCTTTCCTAGCACCCGATTAACCACACACACATTACCCGCCTGAAAATAGTTGGCACCTTGGCCGGCGAGGGTGAGAGCGAGTGAGCGTTAGGCCCACCAATAATCCGTGGATCAAACGTGAAAAACTCGAAACACTCGCCCTGGCCAGCGAAGTTTGATGATCTCGTCGACGCCGCCCTGTGCCGCGCTCGGTGTCAGTCCAACAACCCGGACCGCCGCGGTATGAACGGATATGGCCTTGGCGAGCGAGGACCAGCGAGAGACGAGCCAAGCGAGTGAAGCACCCTTGTTCCGGCACGCTGCTCTCGTTGACCGTTGGCTGCGCCGAACACAGCTTTCCACGGCGTCGATACATAATGCAGCGTATCATTATCGTGCCCCGCGCATCTTGCTTCTGTGTTGTGCAATCTCACCATTGTTGCTTCCGATGGGGCAATTGTTTCGTTCCGTTAAGTTTTCGAAGCGCCGAAAAATGTGGCCATTTTGGGGAAGGCCCACGAAAATCGAGCGACACGCGCCCGCTGGTTGATCACCGGATCCAGGCCGAAATGGTGGTGTAACGGCAACGGCAACATGTAGCAACATGTAGAGGTCCCGGAGATGGCTCACCAGCGCGGCAGTTCGTTCGCTGGGCCGAAATGATAAACGGTGAAACAATAGAGTATCGTGATTGCTGTGTGTCTCTCTCTCCCTTTCTTACTCACGCGTCACCTTGCACGGTGAAAGACGCCTGTCGGAAGGTAAATAGACACGAGCGCGGGAAAAGCAAAACCGGCGAGGAGCTGGAGAAAGAAGACACAGAAACGGCGCGAAAGGCGTCCCTTAAAAGCAAATGCAAATATGCAAATGCAACACCCCCCAGCGCACAATGTCGAAATGGCAACATTGGAATGGATTGATGCGAGTCGGCAGCGGTGCGAACTGATTGCGAACGTAACGTAATCGCGAACGAAAGCGAAACTTTGGTCGTGGCCAACCCGGGGACGCCGTTCCGTTGGTTGGTCCCGACCGCCCGTCGCAGCAGGCTGGGCACGAAAAGTGGGCAGCTTTTCCCGTCGCATTGCGTTCCGTTTCGTGGGGACATAATTTGGTGTGTTGTTTGTTTTTCTTGCTCTTAAGCATTGTAAGCATAATTTGTCTACGAACTGAACAGTGCTCGAGCATTATGCGCGCGCCCGCTGTATTAATGGTGATTAATGTTCATCCTGACGGTGAAACGAAGCACGCCAAGCACGGCCCAAGTGGGGAAGTGGCCACATCTCGCGAGTGCGCGATCAAATTGACCCGTTTTTTTTGGGGACATAGTGGGATTTGCACTTCATCCCCAAAAAGGGGGCGATGCAAAAATAGAGCTCCTAAGCGCCCGTAACCCGATTTTGCCCGATTCGGTCAAGAGCGATTAGCGGACGGCGAATGTTTTCACTCCCGTCCGGGTGCGACTTAACCTAAATAAAACATCGCACCGGGAGCCGGATAATGGCGGAAAATAGGAGCCATCGTCAAATCCCGATGGACATTCGAGCGGAAGCTCGCAGTTTGGGCCCCTAAATCGGGGCTGATCGAGTGCTTTCCAACGCTGGCCATGCCAGTGACTTGTTGCTCACTGCCCCCTCTCGCTCACGCCATCTCACACCGTGGCCTTTTAACGGTTACCTTGACAACGCGTCGCGTCCGTACTTCACTTTTGCTTTCTTTCTTCGCCCCGGCCAACGCTAGAAAACTTGATTGAAAATTTCTCCCTATCATTCTCTCTCGCTCTCTCTCTCTCTCTCTCTCGCTATCTCACTCACGATCGGCATTGCACCGATCGAATCAATCGAACTCTGCTGCGACGGGGACTTCGACGTGCCCTCCGTTGGGCACTCTCGCCAATCTCGTTAATCGCCGATCCGTACCGATCCGTACGGGGAGCGCCTTCGGTGCCTTGTCATTGTGGGCGCAATTTGGGATTTATGCTTTCTCACTTGTGCGCGCCACTTCTCGGGGATCGGTACTGACCCCCGTTAACGAGGGGGCCCATTTCCGTGTCACGAGTGGCGGCACTTTGGAGTTTTGGTGAGCTTTGCTGGACAATTTATGTAATTGTTTTACCACCTTGTTGCTCCGCGCGGATTGTGTGTCCAACTTGTGAGACTCACAAGCCGCAGAGCCGGAGATGGATAACGGAACAGTGTGCCTAGAGGATGCATTCCTTGGGGCCTCGGTTTTTTCCGTCACTCTCGGTTTTAATGATCGAAATGAGCCGCTATCGCGTGTCATTTGGCCGAAGAACCGGTTTTCGGCGGCTGCCGGCGATCTAACGGGCCGGATTCTGTTCGGGCCAGATTTCGGGCATAATTCGGTGCTCCTGGAATGTGCCTGGTCGCGTAAAGGTCGTAGAACTTGTGGGGTGCACCGGTTTTAAACTGCCTCGAGGCTCGGGTGGAGCTTTCTTCGTTCGAAACGAAGCCCCACCATTAATCGCTGCTTCGCCTCGGTTTGATGCCGGTCTGAGATAAACCGTCCGGTGCGTGACCGTACCGAAATACGTAATTTACTACAATTTGTCATATCGTCAGTCCGCCGGCCGACTTTGTGTAACCGCCGCCTGTTCCGGCTGCCTCTAGCGCGGGTTAACTACCACCATGGTGCTGGTAATTTATCTCTCCGCCATCCTCCTTCACCGCACGCACCGATTTACGATCGGATGGGGGGCGCGAAGGAAAAAAGAAAAACCAGCTCGTAACAGATTACGAGTCCGCGCGTAACAACCATCAATCGGCACCCGCCAAAGATGATCTTTTAAACGATGATAAATGGCTGCACCGTACCGCACGGTGGCGACTTATCCATTGGCCACACCAGCTCGCTCATCGACAACCTTGCGAAGGCTAAGGCGGAAAACTGGCCGGCACCGGAAGGCCTAGAAGGGAGGCCTAGCTGGTACGCAGGGCGAAGGCGTAAACTGGGACCACCTGAAACTGAAGCGAAACGACGTCGAGCGCAACGAAATTTAGGCGGAAAACCTGGCGGCACAGCACAACAACACGGCGTCAAACCAGATCATGATTCATAATTCACTTTCTCCCGCGCCGATGCGGGGGACCACGGCCGCATTAGCCATGGTGTTGGGGGGGCACCGCACCGCCCGCAGGTTAGCGTCGTTTGACTTTTGTTTTTGTTTTATGGCGCGATGGCGCGGGTTCGTCGCCTGTTCGCCAAGTCTTTTGTCTGTCTGTCCGTGGTCCGGGCCGACGGGCGCGCGTTCGCGGAGGGAAACCCGCCGAATTGGAACGGAGAACAAGGCAAGTTCTTGTGCCCCGGTTTCGCGGTCCCCCCGCCGGCCGTGCTCCTTGTAAATTTAAATGTTAATGTTTTCGGCTATCTTTTCGTTTTCCGCTCCCGAAACTCGGCGGCCGACACAGAAAAAAAGGGTTGGGTGCGGGCTTCCTCTCTCTCTCTCTCTCACTCTCTGGTGACTTCCGAGTGCGGCAAGAAACAAAAATTATTAAACACAGAAGCGCAACATAAAGGCGACGCGAACAGTGTTCGCGCTTTGCTCCGCTCCGTGTCTCCGGCTTGTGGCTTTCTCTCCCGGCGACCGCAAACTCCTACGCGCGTCGGTGCGCCGGTTTGACAACACCGAGGAGGAAGAAACCCTTACCGGCCACGTGTAATAATAAATATTTGCTAGTACTTATTGCTTGCTTTTGGTTTCGGCGCGCCACTTCCTTGGCGTGCGCGCGCGAGCCCCAAGTGTTGTTACATATTTTACACGCACGCACCGGGCGCACGGGGTCACCTTTATTTGCGCACGGTTGCGCACGCGACAGAAACATGGCCCGGCCGACCACCGAGCAGCCAGCCGCCGGTGCCGTGGGTCGTGTGAAGTGAAATTGAAAGTGGGAAAACGGGTTTAATTCATTTGCGTGCTAAAACCTAAACATTGGCGCAGGCCTGTTTTGTATTTGTTATTATTTCTGTTTTGACGTTTGGTAGGTGAAATTGGCCTCGGCCCCGTCGGCTTTCGCGACCGCTCCACCACCCCGCCGGTATGCCCCGTGGGTGCACTTTAATGAGCGAGTGATTCGGTGTTTTCTTGGCGAGCCCGCGAATGCGGGGGCCCCTTCGATAGGCCATAGGCGGCCCAAAGGCTCCCGCTGTCCTTTGGTGACAGTACTTTGCTGTGAAGGATAGTTCGTTTGGGTCTTGACAGATAGAAGACAATACAATCCATTTGTTGCTAAGTGATTAAACCGAACGTTTCCCTTATTAGATTTACCGTATACTTACTTTATCGCTTTCTCTGAATTTTTTAAATTCTTTGAGGCAACCCGAACAGCAACAGACATCAACAAACCTTGGCTCACTGACAGCTCCAAAACCATAACAAAAACAATACTCGAAAACTCTCGAAAAGCTGCCAATTGACGGACGGTTATTGAAGTTTTATCAATTTCTTCAAAGCGTTATTTAAAAACTCTAGTAACAATGTCGCAAAAAGCGATAGTAAACACTGAAGATTAAGGGTCATAAATCTGGTGAAACTTTCAACGACTTCCCAGCTTCAATGGGTGGCCAAGTTTTACTCTATAGAAAAATTCAATTCATGAACATCGATTGTTTCGATAGCTCGGTCTACTGAGAAGAACTATTTTATGTGTTGGTCAAACGCTCGACAAATGGCTCCGGGAATTGTGCGATTGCTACTAATTTGTGAACAGTTTAACGTTTGAAGACGAATGGTGGATAGTAAACAGTACTTCACGTACCACCGCTTACGACTTACCTGGCCGACATGTTTTATTGTGTGGCAATAAACTTCACCGTTACGAGCGACTTGTTGTCTGTGGTCCATAAAAAAACACTTTAAATTGGCTAAGCGCAGCTTAGCTTACCCAACGCATCACTTGGCGATCCTTTTAGTGTGTGTTTATTTGCAATTGAAACCATGAAGTTACTCGACGCTCAGTGACTGCCAAAAGCATCACGCTTGATGCGGATGTCCCCGGGCGGCCACTGGGTGCAGAGTATAATTAATATACATCCCCCCCCCCCCCCCGGCCCCCCACCGGTGGCGGTTACATACTGCTATTGATCACGCCTCTGTGACAGTATTTTATCGCCTCTCGTCGCCGAAGACGCGTGGTTACGACGTGTGGCCCCCACGAGGCGTCAAAACATTGCGTCACAGAGTGGAGTCGCCTCCGGGGTCGTCGCCACTCCGTTCCGGTCACGTCCTTCTTTCGCCGATTAGCGCCGCGGGCCAAACCGCGCAACCCGTGCTCGTGCCAAAAAGGCACGAAAGTAAAACAAACGGCGGCGCCGACGACGACGACGACGACGATTGATCACCGCGTCTGGTCACCCGGAAACCGGTCCGGTCGCAGGCACGCGCAATGTGGAGCGAACCAGGCGTGGAGGAGATGGATTGTCAAAGCGCAGCGTCCGGAAGGCGGAAGAAAGTGGCCTAAATTCGGGAAACCGGTTTTCCCGGCCGTCCGATTACTTAATGTCCGGTCCGGTCGCGCGCTATGGTCCCTGGTCCAGCACTCTCACGGTTTTCTCTCTCTCTCTCTTTCGACCGATGCAGTGCTGGTGGTGGTGGCGACAGCGACGTTGCTGTTATCGGAGGCCCCACAAGCGAACGGAGACACTGGCGGAGGTCGAAGATCGTCTCCCGCGCTGATCGACTCCGGAGTGCGAGGTAAGGGCCGAGCCGTAGTCGAGTGAAGACATCGCTTCCTCAACTGCTTCGCTTCTTATCACTTGCAGCTGGATCTTCGCGGGTCTCCGGGCCGGTGCTGGTGGGACCGCAGGCCACCACCACAAAGCTTCATCCGGTGGGGAAACAGCGGCCGGCCAGCGAGGAAGACGACGACGAAGACGATGACGACGAAGATTACTTTGACTTCGGGCTCGGTGTTGTGGACGACGACGACGACGACGACGATGAAGATGACGATGAGGATGAGGACGATTCCGATGAGGAGGAAGTGGGCGTCGCTCCCGTGACGGTGGCACCAATCGAGACGAGCACGATCCGGGCTCGGTTACTGTCCGATGCAGCGTTCAATAAGCTGTCGGAGACGCTCGGGGCGCTCAACACCGTCGGACGGTACATCGTGAACATTACCAAGGGTCAGGAGGCGAGCGCGATCACGCAGGTCGACCCGGACACGCAGGAAACGGTCCCGGAAGCGCTCCTGACGCTCACCAAGACGGTCCTCGGGCGCAACATCACGCGTCCGTTCGAACCACTGATCAAACGCGTCGGCACCGGCGGTGCGGGAGAGTTGACGGTCGGCGCCGTGACATCCGGTCCGCTGGTGGTCGGTTCTTCCCCGGTGACAGCCGATGCCGAGGTCCTGATTGTCACCTCGACCACATCAGGCCCGTTGTTGGCGGTGGCGCAGCGGAAAGAGGACAACAACGGCGAACCGTTGAGCTTGGGGACGTCAGCCGACCGAGGACCCGCCGCCGCCGCCGGCGGCGTGGTGTCAGAGCAGAAGAAAAAGAAGAAAAAGAAGAAGAACAAGAACAAAGTGAAGCGCAAGGATCCGACCCACGTGGAGCCGGTGCGACCGGTGACACCCAGCCCGACGACAACCACCCGCCGACCAGCGGCCAGTAGTAAGTAACTGCGACGGGCTCCTCCTTCTCCTGACCCTTTGACCCCATACTTCCTCCCACTCGCAGATAAGATCGTGGAGTCGACGAAGGACTCCGAGAACCGGTGCCGGACGCCGGACGGGCGCCCGGGGCGCTGCGAGGATCTGAGCACCTGCCCGGGACTGCTACTGGACCTAAGTCACCTCCGGGAGTCGCTCTGCTTCAAGAGCCTCTTCGTGCCGGGTGTCTGCTGCCCGATCAGCAGCCCGAGCACCCAGCTCACCACCCCGCGGCCGACGCGACCCCCGGCCACGGCAAAGCCGCCCAGTCTGGTGCTGGCGCCAGTTACGACGGTGACCCTCACTACCACCACCAAGCGACCCCTGGTGCCGGTTTACACGGTGGCACCGGTGGACACGGGGGTGGCCCTCCCGGCAACACTGAAGCCGCTCGATAACATCGTCGATCCGGACGACTGCGGCCAGCAGGAGTACTCGTCGGGGCGGATCGTGGGCGGAATCGAAGCCCCGACCGGCCAGTGGCCCTGGATGGCGGCCATCTTCCTGCACGGCACCAAGCGGACCGAGTTCTGGTGCGGTGGCTCACTCATCGGCACCCGGTACATCCTGACGGCGGCGCATTGTACGCGGGATTCGCGCCAACGACCGTTCGCCGCGCGGCAGTTCACCGTGCGGCTCGGCGATATCGACCTTTCGACGGACGGGGAACCGTCGGCCCCGGTCACCTACAAGGTGACGGAGGTGCGTGCCCATCCGCAGTTCTCGCGCGTCGGCTTCTACAACGATGTGGCGCTCCTGGTGCTGGACAAACCAGTGCGCAAGTCGAAGTACGTCATCCCGGTGTGCCTGCCGGGGGCGAATCTACCGTCGAAGGAGCGTCTGGCAGGTATGCGGGGCGGGAAGGAGCTGGAGATCCGCTGGAGCTTCTCGGAGGGCTGACACCTTCTTTTCCCCCCTTCGATAGGTCGGAGGGCGACGGTCGTTGGCTGGGGCACGACCTACTACGGTGGCAAGGAGTCAACGAAGCAGCAGCAGGCCACGCTGCCGGTTTGGCGCAACGAGGACTGCAACCGGGCGTACTTCCAGCCGATCACGGACAACTTCGTGTGCGCCGGGTTCTCGGAGGGTGGCGTCGACGCGTGCCAGGGCGATTCGGGCGGCCCGCTTATGATGCTGGTCGAGGCCCGCTGGACCCAGGTCGGCGTTGTCTCGTTCGGCAACAAGTGCGGCGAACCGGGCTACCCGGGAGTCTACACCCGGATCAGCGAGTACATGGACTGGATACGGGAGAACACCAAGAAGTGAGGGCAGCGCCATACCGAAGGAAAGGAATAGTGAATAGTCAGGGAGTGCAGCCGCAGCGAGAAACACACGCAGACCCCTTCTGGTTTCCTTTTTTTGTATATAATTTATTTCTGCTTGTCTGTCGCCCACATCCCCACATCGCCGGCCGGCCTGGCCGTGGCTTCACAAGTAATCATCTGTTTTTTTTGCGTAGTGGTTTTAGATTTATCCTAATTTATCAACTAACTTATACGCGAGACACGCAGTACGCAGAACAGCCACAACACAGAGAGGGCCGCCCCCCACGAGTGGCCCGGAGTGGCCGGGTGCGGAGCGAATTGATAACGAACATTGGCGCGGTGTATCGATCGCGGAACATCGTAACGGAAATACAGCATCAGTGGCCAAACGGAAAGAGCAAGTTGACGTCTCGTTATCCTGACCGAAACGCACGCGAAACAAAGTCGCCCGGAAGGGTCGGGTCGGGTCGGGGTGTGGAAAGAAACAAGCCGCGGTGCGGTGCGCCACAGTGTTTGATGAATTTTGTTCCTCGTTCTTCTAAAATAACGGCTTCGAATGTGGCTTAAATGTTCCTGTGTTGGGGTTGAGTCCTGTGCGGCCTCCGTCGCCATTCGCCGCCATTGGCTCGTCACGTTAATTTGGTATATTTCTAGGTTTTCTTTTTCCCACCCCGCCTATGCCTTCACGCCTATGCTCGTCCGAAACGGTCCACTACGTGTCCTCCTTGTCGGAGAAATATGCGTTGCCTGTATTTACTATTTTTATCGGTTTTTAGACACTGTCCACGCGCCGGCCGGCGCTCACCCTAGCGGTTGTGTTTTTTTTTCTATGGTTTGGTATTTTCTTCCTCTTCTGCTTCTTCGTCTTCTTCTTCTGTCCTTCGCCTTATCTGTGGTGATTCTTGTAACATGAAACGTTCAAAGTTCGACATTATATTACAATTTAATATAGTTCTATTTTTCCTACTCTCTTTCTGTCACACTATTTTACTTTCTACCTCTTTCGCTCTCTCTCTCGCCTCTTTTCCATTTTTCTATCTGTTTGATATTCTGTTTTCTTACATTCAGTAACATTTTCGCTCCTGTCTTTGGCGGCATCAGCTTGCTGATTGGGTTTTCCATTTTGCGATCCAATTTCGGGCTCTAGCCATCGGGGTTTTGCATCTTCATCTTTCTTTTTGTTTTTTTATTTGCCATCCGATGCAAACTGTGTTTGTTGTCTGTGTGTGTTTGTGTTTCATTTTCTTGTTTCGAAAGACAGTATCTAATGTTTGTTTTCTGCTTTTTTTGGGTTTTTTTCTTGAAGAAATTCTGAACGTATCTTCACTTTTAGCGCGTTTTTCTTCGATTAAAATCTCTTAATGCACAGCACCATGGTTACATGTTTTAAACTGCTCCATCGGGTCGCGAAAGAGTCCAGTGCGCCTCGTCTAAACCCGCCCCAATCGCGAGAGATCCTCAGAACGGGCTGCTTCTTTCGCCGTTCGATCATCGCTCCATCGCGAGCAGTTTCTTTTGAGACTCAATCGAGCTCTTTCTAACTTTAATATGTGGGAACACAGATCGTACGTTTAATGGGGCGCGTATTTGTTCAACTCTGGTGTCCACTAGTCCCACTGCCGGATGCAATCGGTTTCGATTCCCTTACGCTCAGATGCAGATGATGAAGTGAACAAACCCTAACGAGAATCTATTGGTTTGAAACCGAACCGGTACGGCGAATCGGTACGAACGAAAGGTACGAACAGCGTGAAATATTTCAAGCGCGCGAGAAGAAATGTTTCGCTCCGTTTTCGAATCGACGGTTCGCAGGCGACGGTCGTGTGCCGGAGATAGAAAGGGCCCCTACATACTTATAATATTGGAACCGAGGGTGAAGCACGAGCACCGCGTTTGCACGATAACTAGCGGCGGTGATTGAACCGTTTTTGGTATCCGAATGGCTCTTCCGAAATGGCACCCTCTAAATACACCCTGGGCGTCGTGCCGGGTTTTTTCCGTTTCGCTCGTTAGTCTTTTCCCACTAGAGTTGAACTAGAAAATACGTTTAAAATGTCATATAAAAAACGTGTAACCACCAGCCTTAACCTAGAGAGCCACATTGAACCCATGGCCGCCAACGATTGGGTTTTTGCTACACTTTTTGCCGCATTTTGGCTGTTCGCCCGCCGTTTTGCTTTGTTTTTTTTGTTGGGGGTTTCTTTTTAATGTTTTCTTGTCACATTTCTTATAATTCTTTTTTGCTTACTGGTTTGGTTGTATGTTTTGTCAAAACACTACGAGGAAAAAACATCCTAACGCCCGCTGCGGTAACGTTTAGTTTAATATCGTCCTACTAGCTAGAGTGAGACTACGTATCCTTCATTCGTTCCGCATTCAGCCGCAACGCATCCTGCGCCCACCTGGGCCCACAGTCTCACATTTCGCACATGCACACGCACTCGCGCAGACACGCCCCAACACTGTTACTACCATGAATAACACCTAAAATAACGCTCCCTCGTTTCGCTCGCCTATCGTGTACTCGCCGTACTCTTAACGTGAATGCTTACAGAATGCGTTTCATTTGAATTACTGTTGCTTAAATTCATTCCATATTTTACACATTTCTCACCGAATTCATCTACTATCTCTTGTCCTTGTGTCCGTGTTTGTGTGTGTTTGTGTGTGGCTGTGTTGCAAGTATGATTCTTTGTTGGTTGTCAACATAGCTTTAACCCTGTATTTTTAGCGAATTTTCATTTAGACATTTTTCACCCACCGGAACCCTTGCGGTGTCGCCCGTTGCGGGCCCACCCTAGTCTAGTATTTAGTATTAATAAATCCTCGATCTACGTTGTGTGTGTGTGTTTGTATGTTGTATGTTGTACGTGGTTACTTTAGATGTGATTGAGACCGGGTGGCGGCGGCCGTTTGACGGCCGTGCCTCGCGTGTGTGCGCATCAAGTCAAGTTGTTCGAGAAAAAGAAACAATTGGTGGCGCACGGTTGACTTTTAGGGGTTTGATTTGTTTTTTACAATATAAAACTTGTGTACGCTTCACAAAACGGGTTGCGTCTCTCGGTTTTGGGGGGCGCGTGGATTTTGAGCGGTTCGAACGCCATCTCCCGAAACTAAACGTTGGCGCACGAGTCACAACCGTAAGCGTTTAGAATTATCGCAGGCTACGCGGTACAAGCCACCAGCAGCCAACGTGAGCAGGATGCGTCGTACCAACACAGCAGTGGATGTGGATGCGTAAATGCTTGCTTGATCGTGAGCCTAACCTGAGTTTTGAAACTGTCCGAAACTGTCCTACAACAAAAAAGGGCTTACGCTACTTAGCTAAACGGTGAGAGAGTTTCAACTGTGAAGCCAAATACGGTGCGACAAGCAAGGGACCACGGACCGAAGCAAACTTATTCTGAACGTGTTGACAACATTTTTCTGTAAATTTTTACACAACACCCAAAGGTGATGCACATCCTTTCTCAAACTAATAGTTCCGGAATTGACTCTTGAGGGCACTTTAGAGCACTTCGATTGATCTCAACCGTTCAAGGTGTCTTTTCAAACCGTTTTGTTGTAGTTTGTGAGACCATTCTGAAGAGATGCCAACTCAGTGGCTTAGCTTTCAAGCATCTCAGTTTTGTCAAACATTTGTAGAATTGACGATGGATGTTGATAACAAAAATGGTTGACGATGTGGTGTCCACAAGTTGCCAGGTAAAATTGGCAAACGTCAACCGGCGGTAATAGTTATCTATTATTACAGCTTTAGGTTGGGTTGACCTGAACCCGCGAAATTCGCGTTATGCTTCGTTATCCGGGACCCTTGATGTCGCACCGTGTGAGTTAAAGAAAAGCAACCTCGGGGCTGGCCAATCATTTCGTGCGCTTTACAGGCACTACTTTAACATCTAGCTGTGTGTGTACGTCTGATTTGTATTTTTTGATCGGTATCGATTGGTTTTGTCGTCGAATATTGCAACCGACCGGAATCGATGTGCGCTACCATTGAGAAGGTGCTTTGTGGGGAAGGTGGCTACTACACTAGGCCGTTGGAGTCACGGGGAGACGCCACGACTTGTAGCTTGTGGTGGCAGGGTGCCTGTTGCTTGCCATGCGGGGATAACGATAGCTGTCGGGCTCTACTACTGTTGCTGCTGATTGTTGCTGATATCTCTCTCTCTCTCTCTCGGTGTGTGGGTGTGTAACTGTGTGTAACTGTATTTTTGTAACTGCAAAAAGGTTGCGTGCTCTATTTAAACTAGTTTTTTAGCCTTACGAGTCCATCGCCAGCATATATCCGCCTGCCGCCGCCGCCGCTGATCGCCGCTTCCTTCCGTTGTGCGGGGTGGGTGGAGGAACGCCAGCCGGGCGGGAGGCCGGACCATCACGGGGTTTGCAGCCGGAAGCTCCCCCCGCGCGTTTCGGGGAGGGGGAGCGTGAGAAAGTGCGCGCCAGGGGCACGTCGTCGTCGTTGACGTCTGCTACTTCCTGTGCCCCTGTTGCTAACGGTACTACTACTACTACGAATAAGTATGCTCAGTAACCATAATAAGTGCTGGTGGTGGTGGTGGTGGTGGTTGCAGTGGCCGCGCGCGCTCGGCACCGCGGACACCGCCTAGTCTTCCTCCTCCTCGCGGAACAGGTAGGTGCTCCAGTACACCAGGTTGAAGAGCGCGAACACGAGCGGGAACGTTATCCGCGAGATGACGTCGATCCGCTTCGAGCGCGAACATTGCCTGCGGGGAACAGACGGACGGACGGAGGGTCGTGTGAGAGACGGCGTGGTCAGGCGGCACACTAATGGCAGGAGGGGAGGTTTGTTGAAGATGCACTATGAAGATGATGATATCAGAGGCAGAGCTACGGGGTCCGCGATGGACCCCGAACCCGATGGGCGAGCTAAGTAAAGGGGGGGTTCTCTGTCTATTGGGCAATGATCGCGCGGCAATGATCGCTGTGACACCGTGGAGGCACACGAGCAGGGTAGCAGGTGAGCCACTAGTATTAGGCAGGTAGTACTAGTAGTAGTAGTAGTGGTAGTATGCGTTAATGAGCCAGCTACACTGGATGAGCAGCGGGATGTGGTACGAAAAGTCATTCGACAAAAACAAAACCGAAAATCCATTCCAAAACGCAAACAGAAAGAAAGGAAGGCTAGGGTGAAGAAAGAAGAACCGAAAACGGAAACCACAAAACCGGAAAGCGGAAGAACGAGAAAAAAGAACAAGAAGAAGATGGAAACGAACTCGAAACGAAGAAAAATAGGCTGTAAGAGGCTATACCAGGTCGAATTGTCGAAAATCGGATCTAGGTGGTCTAGCTGTCAATTTGGTTCTCCACATTATGCTTTTCTGGCAACACTGCCTTGTTTTGACCTCAGGCTAATGATTCCATGTCGAAGAAAATGTAGTTTGCACCTTATCTTTGAAGGGATTAGACAATGTCGACGTTTGTGCCTGAAAATAACGTTTCGCGGACATCATTGCATTTTTGGAACTTACTGAAGAAAACTGCTACAGAATCACGTCTAGTGCTTGTCGAAGCTTACGGTGATCATGCTCTTGGAAAATCGCAGTTCTTTAAGCGGTATAAAACTTTTAAACATGGCGATTTCGACTTCCACAAACAAAGAACTTCGGAGGGCTCAAAAAAGTTCGAGGACGCTGAATTACAAGAACTTTTGGGTCAAAAATGACACGTAAACGCAACCGCAATTCACGGATCAGCTAAATGTGTCCCAATATGCCATATCCCTTCTTTTGAAGGCCCTGGAAGGGATCCAGCAGATTGAAAAGGAAGTAAATTCTCCATCAGATCGTGATTGGGGATGGAAAGTGGATTCATTTTAAGAAATCTAAAATCAAAAATCATGGGTCAGTCCGGAAAAAGCATCAACGTCGACTGCAAATCCAGATCGATTTGGCAAAAAGACTAACGGCCTGATCTGGGGCGACCAGAAAGGTGTGGTGTATCACAAGCTCCTATAACCTGGTGAAACCGTTAGTTCAGAATGCTACTGACAACACATGATCAGTTTGAACTATGCATTGGTCGATAAACGACCAGAATGGGTCAGAAGACACGATGCGGTAACTTGGCTCCATGAAAATGCGCCTGGAGCATCAAAGCACTTGGCTGGGAGCTGCTTCCTCATCCGCTGTATTCACCGTCGTTTGACCGCTTCCGATTATCATTCATTTTCATCGATGGGACACGTATTGGCTGAGCAGCACTTCGACTCCTACGAGGAAGTCGGAAATTGGATGATGGTTTGTTGGTTTGGTTTGGTCCAAAAGAAGATCAATTCTTTCGGTGCGGCATCCGCGAAGTAGCAGAGAGATGGGAAAAAATGTAGCTAGCGAGGGCAACGTGTAATTTCTTTGAAAAAGCCTCATTTTCGACTTTTAGACCTGGTAAGTAAACGCACCGAACAGAACAGTGCGCGAGCAGCGCGACCTGTGTGCGGCGCGACGTACGTGTAGCGTGTGAGAATGTGGGGTATGTGTGCGTGTGTGTGTTCGTGTTGCATGAGGTGACGGCGAAACACGCGGCACACGGCTCAGGCAGGCCCCAGGAGGCCGTGTGGGCCGCCAGAGCGGCTCTCTCTCCCTCTATTGCTGGAGGCTACTACTGCGCGCGGATGTCAAGCGTGGATGCTGAGCAACTAGAACCTAGAAACAATTCACTCGTCTTGCGCCCGGTAGGACAATGGGCCTTGGCGTGGTCAGGACCATACCACACACATACGTACACGCGCGAAACAACCAGGATTCGGAACAGGCTCAAACGCGTGCGGGGATGGAAATGTCGAGTGCCTAAAGATGGGTTATGTACAGCGAGTAGTAGGCGTCTTACTAACTGCGAGGGCTCCTATCAAACACTCGACTCACACACTCACGCACACATACACAAACACTGATTCATCATCACACAGTATTGAATAGGAAAACAGGACGAAGATGAACGAGAGAGAGCACAAAACAATGCGTTGCGTTGCAAATGGAACGGTGTGTGGCGTGAATCGCGCGAGGTTTGCAGTGCTCAACTAAACAAGTCGAACGAAAGGAAAGCTAGCAACCGTTCAATGTGAACCTATCGAATAGGAAAAGGCACCGGAAACTCGGCACTGACGCTAGAACTAACGTGCGAGAAGTAGGAATTCAAAACTGCGGCAAGCCGTTGCTTAATGGTCGAACGGAATGGAAACGGAACAAACGGAACGGAACGGAACGCATGAGATGGCAGTAGTGACCGGCAAAGGGCAGGTCGGGGGTCCGGACAGAACTGGGCGACTGAATGTGGTGAGAAAATGATAAAAACAGGATAACAGTTGGACAGAAAACTGATGATTGATTATAGAGATAGAGATAGAGCAAGTAGCGCTAGTAGTAGTAGTAGTAGCAATAGAATTAGAAGTAGTAATAACGGTAAGAATAAAAGTAATTACCCTCGTCCCAGACACGGCACCTTCTTCAAGGGGCTTTAGTAGTCAGGTTGACGGTTTTTGGAATGTTTTTGTTTTGGTTTATTTTTTTTTTTGGGTGACAGTTTAGGGTGACAGCAGGTTTATGCCACGTGGCCGTGGTGGCCGTTAGTAGAGGGAAGGAAAACACAAAAAAATAAAATTGGCGATTACATTGAGAGACTCGGTTATACATATACTATTTATATAGATAGAAGACATCGCAGAGACATCGTCCTCGCTCGCGTTGCTCCTCAAGGCGGTGGACAAAACGGCGGCCAGTAGTAGTAGTAGTAGTAGTGGTAGTAGAGTAGTGTAGCAGAGGCAGCTCCAGTGTCTGTTGGTGTGAATTGTTTAAGAGTATTGCCGGTAAGCGGACCCTTGTGTTGTGTGTCTTTGCGTGTTTGCGTTGTCTGTCTCTGCCCATCTGGTGTTTTCTGTGCGGTGTGTGTGTGATTTTGTGCGACAGTACAACAACAACAACAACAACAACACAACAACAACAACACAACAACGGACTGGGGACGGAACGCAAACGGAAATGGCACAGCGGAAACGAAAGACCCGGACCGGCGAAAGGCGGAAAAGCGGAACCGTCGGACCATCACCACCAAGCGGTGCGCTCGTTGCTCCTGACCTGACACAGACTCCGCTGGCCACTGTCGGCTGCGAGAGGGGTAGGAGCGCGCCTTGGCTTACCTAGTCGGGAACTTGGACAGCCAGCTGCGGCAACAGTTGGGCCGCTTCGGGGCCTGCATGTGCACCTCGCACTGGCGCAGCTTCTCCAGCGCCAACGGGTCGCCCGGATGGCGCACCAGCGGTTTCTGTAAGAGCAAGCGGGACAACGAGTTAGATCGAACTGGAGCTGGCTAGGAGCTAGGGTCCGGGGACTACTAGTCAAGGCGAGCCATCAACCACTACACGGAGGGGGCTCCTTAGGGGCCATCCAGGAATCCTGAACTGAAGCGAACCGAACCGAACGAACGATACGAACCATCGCGAAGGTGGCGTTACTGTCGGTGTCCAGCAGGTCGGAGGCCGCGTCCAGGCTGGCCTGCTCCATTTCGCGCCGCTTCTTCTTCATGTTCTCCCGGTGCATGTCTGCAGCCCTATCCGCTTGGTGAGCATGAATGGGTTGATATAGAAGCGCAAAAGAATTTATGTGTTCCAAAATGTGTGGGAAGAAAAGATGACGGTGGTGTGTGTGGGGTGGGGGGGTTATGATCCAGGAGTTCCGGGATGGAAAGGAAGGAAGCATGTGAGGGAGTGAGTGATGGTGGTGGTGTTAGTGGTGGGTCAAAACAAGTAGCCGGAAAGGTGCAACGGAAAATGGCGAAAATGAACGCACCGCATGGTGACACGTGGCGTGGCGTGTGTGAATGCGCGTGGAAAAAATGAAACAGAACGCAAAGAGCGAGCGTGTGTGAGTGACGTGAGTGAGAGCAGCGGAGGGAGAGGAGAAAAGAAACGAAAGAAAAGATGCGGGTGACATCATTATAATCGGTTCGAGCTATGGTTATTCATTATTTATCAGCGGTTGGTTATCACAGAGAGCGAGAGAGCGAGGGAGAGAGAGCGAGAGAAGGTGAGCGAGAAAGAGTGTGAGAGCCGATCAGAGAGGAAAGGGACGGCGGGGTCTGGGTATGGATAACGATCCGATCAGTCGACTTGATCTTCTCCCGCCTAAATCGGGATTGTGACGCCAGCATTCATTGACAGCTGTCAGACGCGCTGTCATTGTGTTAAGGCCGCATGGCGCAATGCAATTTAAGGGAATCGATCGAGATACGCCTGACTGAACCGTAACGGAAAGGACGGAAGGAAGGCTTTACATTGGTGGCTCAATACACAGATTCGCAGAATACGCAAATATATACAGAGAGAAAGAAAGAGAGAGAGAAACACAGAGAGAGAAAGAGAGAAAGAGAAACGGTAGGCAGATTGAGCACAGATAATAGAGTGAGCAAACCTGAACGGGACGCGTAGTTGACGAGGGCGAACTCGAGCAGGGCGCCGAACACGAACGTCAGGCAGACGCCGGTCCAGACGTCGATGGCCTTGGTGTAGGAGACGGGCGGCAGGGACGCGTTGATGCCGGACGTTTGCGTGGCCATCGTGAGCAGCGTGGTGACGCCGAGCGAGACCCGGGCCGGGACCGCGCCCTGGTCGAGCCAGAACGACACCCAGGACACGATGACCAGCATGCAGCAGGGGATGTAGATCTGGATCAGGTAGTACGAGAACTCGCGCTTGAACAGCAGGTCCACCTTCAGACAGCTGTACTCGCCTGTGGTCGAAGAAGGCGTCGGAGGACGGTCGAGAGCGTTACACGCCTGAGGCCCTTGAGGGATACCGGCCGCCATCTTGACGGCCGGTTGATGGGTGGCTTACCGGTGTTGGTTTTGCTGTTGCAGTAATCGGTCAGGAACTTCTCCAGCGTGAAGCGGGGCAGGTGCAGGTTCTTCACCACCTGCACCGGGTCGCCCTCCTTCCACAGGAACACCAGATCGGCCGTCGTCCAACCATCTACACGGGCGAGCGGGCGGGCGGACGAAGAGATTGGTCCGGAGCCAATGGCCAAGGTGCAGAGATAGAGTGCAGGAATTAGAATCCCGTGGCCAACGGGGCCATTGACAAGTAGACAGCGAGAGGGAACGCCGGGGCGGGACAAGGGGACACAAACGGACAGAGAGAGAGAGATAGAGGATCACGTAGGAGAGAGGCAGAGAGAGAGCGGTACTTACAGCTTGCCATACGCAGCGAGCACACCTGACGATCCAGTGGGTACAGCTTGAGATTCATCGGGCAGGCCAACGTGAGTGAAATACGTATGCTATATAGTACCGATCCGTACGGGAAGATACGGATGTAGACGTTCGGCATAATGATGTTATGGAAGTGACCTTCCTTCTCGTTCGAGAAGAACAAGTCAGGCATCCACACACGGTTTGCTTCGGTCAGTGTAAGGTACTTTAAGCGGCCTGCGCAGTGCGTGAAGGGTGGTGGTGGTGGTGGCGTGAGCGTGCGCGAGGACGCGCGCGCGCAACAGAGACAGAGAGTGACAGAGAGAATGGGAGAGAAAGAGAGAAAGAGAGAGAGAGTGTAGAGTGATGGGGTCTTGAATGTGAAGGTGACGGAGAGAGCGTGCGAGCGTCCTACGGAGGGACGTGTCAGTCGGTCGGGACGTTCGAGGCTGAGGCCCAGGCAAGGGGAAGCCCCAAATATGTTTGGGTGCCCCTTTCTTAAGAAGAAGTTTTGACATTGACAGCCTGGATCCTAGTCGTGGAATGGCTAATGATCTCCAGAGCCCTTGGATCGAATCCATCGCGCGAGGTCGCGGTCTGTTTAATGTTCCGGATCCGGGCACAAACAAAGTGTACGTAGACTAGACAAGTAATCTACTCCACGATGCCCCTTCCCTCCCAAGATGGGCGTCTGGGGACCCATTCTTGGAACACCCGGGACAAAGACACAGAAGGATCACAAAGCGGGTCACAAAACTCATTGGGCTCCACTCCAAAAGCGCGTCTCCAAACGCCAGTGGAGTCCATGTCGGTCCATTCCTATTGGGGCCTGCTGTTTGTTTAGGACAGCACGGGTGCTGGGTGTGTGTGGACGTGCGGCGTCACGGACGGTCGTTAAGCTGACAAAGTATCAATTTTGATCCACTTTTATCACGCACCGAAGGGAGCGCTTAGCATCTGGACCTGGACGGATCCTCCAACATATCTGGTGCGGGTCCCTAAGGTCCCCGTCGTTACCTCCTTGTTTGTATGTGTGTGTGTGTATGCGTGTGTGTGTGTGCGGTGGGGGGTTAATCTTTTCTCGCCCCGCCAGACCGTAAAACGGCCTGTCAGGCCTGATGCTCCGGGTTTTATGACTTCAGTTGAACCACGACGGGACCAACTCTGTACTGTCTGGACTCGACTCAGATCACAGCTTCTCGCTTCACAGGTGTTAGGTTTCTTTGGGTGAGGGGGGTGGTGCTGGTGGTGGGCATTGGAGACCCGATGGTGTTGTTGGGTCGGTAGTGGTGGTGGTGGTGGTGGTGGTAGTATTGGTAGTAGCAGTAGGTAAATGATGATTGATGTGTAAACTTTACAGCCCCTTGTTAGACATACACTGACCGAAGACCGAACGAGGCAGAAGACCGATAGACTCGAGTCGATGATAGATCCGTGTTTCATGGCCCCCGTCGACCAGCCCATCCTCCGTCCGCGTACCGTTGCCGTCGCCGCCACCGTCCGCGGCTCCGTTGCTGTTGTCCACAACCGTTGTCGCCGGTTTCTTTCGCGCGCCTTTCTTTTATTTTGTTGTTTTGATTGTTTAAGGAGGGTGGACCCCGGCGAAGGGAGGAACGCCGTGCTGGGAGGACGGTGGAAGGGTGCCCCCGCGAGGCGAGGTGGGCAAATTTTCAATTTAGAACCAGTGAACGCGACGGAAATGGCTAAGTAAACTCCAACGCAGCGGAGCGGGCACCGCGTAGTCTAATGGTCCCTTTTTTTATTGGAAATCTTCCCGGACTCTTCCCGGACCCCGTCGTTCCGTCGCAGACCCTCCCGACCGCGATTGTGTGTACAATTTTTCATCTTCCCGCGTGTGCGCGGTTCGATCCGGTGTCGGTCGAGAAGGTCCTCCTCCGGGGGCCTTCTCGACATAAAATTGATTTCTGCGAATCATGTCGTCTCGTACGGGGCAAGGTAAGGCTTCCCCGTGGCTCGTGGGTCTAGGGGTCGGGCCGGCGAAGGGAGGGAAGAAAAATCGTCCATCGCTTCCGGGGGCCGGAAACGGTGCGGGTTCGAACATGTGTTTACTGTTTCACATCGGCATCTGCGGCACGGCCTACGACCGGCACGGGAAAGCCGGAGCTTCCGGGGAACTCATTTTATCAACATTATTGCGTTTTCCAATTCCTCGTGGCCGCCGTTTCCCCGAAGCCCCCGGGGTGGATTTTTGCGCGACGCGCCCCCCTGGATGAACGATGACAGTAGTAGTGGTAGTAGTAGTAGCCTAGTAGCGACCACCTTATCTAGTCGGTCGGTGGATTGGATCCGGGGCTGAATCAAGGATCTGCGCAGAGCCGACCGAAGTTGGAGAGATGTCGAGCATACGGTGGTCGCTAAGTGGTGAAGCTATTCTGGGTTTGGTGCACCGAATGGAAGAGGTTTTGACACTTGTTGACAGCTGTCAACAAAGCGACCATAACGATGGTACCGTCTGTGACATTAAGCTTGTCTATGAAGTAAAGCCAAGAACGTGACTTGGAATGAGTTCTCGAGGAGTCTCGAGTCTCAAATAGGATGGCTTTGTAGGCTTCCTGCACAATGCCCGGCAATACTCGAGTCTATTCCAAGTCCCTCAATAAATTTTGGAATTGTTGAAGGTATAAAGGTCTCTTAGGTAGCTCCTTACAATTCGTTGTGTCACCCGCTTAACCGACATTGTCATCTCTTTCTCTTTGCCAGCATTGTCAGCTGTCATTCTGCAGAGACCATAAGCTTTATAACACCTGCAAGGGTGTACAGTATTATTGACTGCGTTCCAAATGAAGACGCAAGAAGTTGTACTCAACAAATACCCTAGGGGAACTCTATCTATTAAAAGGATTTTTCTTGTAGAACCTGTCTGATGAATACAGTAATTCAACCCCCATCTGATGCCGTTAGACTAAACCTCTAGATTGTCAAATGCTACTGCGCTGTTTCACAACTTATCAAGCCACCTGGTACGCGCGTGGTGTTGTTCGTTTACAGAATTACTCCGGAAAGCCTGGTGCGCTCGAGGGCGGCCGGTTTGTCGGTTAGACCGGGTCGGCTAGGGTCGGGTCGGGTCGGGCCGGGGCGAGCCGGTCGCATCCCCGGGTGGTGCCGGCCGCAAGATGGATGGCGATTTCGAGATCAATATTTCGCAAAATTCTGTTCATCCCCCACCGAAAGGCACCGCCACGAGCGGTGGAAGCCTATGCCTTCGATGTTTCGGCGAAGAAACGGCCACAGACGTTGCCGTTGCTTCTGCTGCTGCTGACGATGATGATGATGATGATGATGGTGGTGGTGGCGGAAAGCAGGTTTCATATTTTTTGCCCCGTCAACATCCTTCGGCTGCCGCTTCTTCCAGGAAGAAGCAGAAGAAGAGGAAGCAAATAAATGCTTGAAGCCAAATTTCACTTGATTGGCTTAAAGTAGCCTGAAGGGTGTGTGCCACGTGTACCACACGGGCCCGGATCCGTTGGTCCGTCTGTCAGGATCGGGATCGTGCCAGTTGTCGTTCGATGACAGTAAGCGGTACCTCCGGTGGTGGTGCCGTCACCTCGACAGGCACGACGGATAATCGAGTTTCGAGCTCAGCAATCACTACCGGCACCACGGCGATTGCCGGGGGACCGGCTGCAAATTATGAACATCATGTGCGTTCGATTCGATCGAAGGAAAGGGCGCCGACCTGGGAAGGGTGGGATAGAAAACGGACCCACTCCTGGAACACCCGGATGGTGAGCAACGCGCGATGGTGCCGCCGTGGTGAATTCGTTTGATATTTTCGTTAAATTCGTTTCCCCCGTTCTTATCGCCCCCGCTAATCCCCGGGAATCGGCGGGGCGGGGTGTAGAAGTGGCGAGCAGGAAGGAAGCTAATCGCTGGTGCTGTGATCGAAACCCATAACGAAATTGCGCCCCCGGCCCAGCGAAAACCGCGTCGATTGGGAGCACCCGGTGAAAATTCTTAGCTTGCTTGTGGTGAGCGAAATCGAAAGTTGACTCGATTGCGCGCCTACTGAGTCGGTGGCGGTACAACCTGCTCAAAATTAAACGGGCTCATAGGTTTCGTTATCGTGACGTTATCGTGGGGTCATTTGGTCATTTCTGCTACTTTTGGTCAGGGGGCCGACCAAAACAAGGCCGAAAGGCGCTACTTACCTCCGATGTCATCGAACTTTAATCGTTCGTCCAGCCACTGTTCACGGAACGTGAGCTGCACACTGTACTCCTACGGGTTCGTCATTGGAAGGTGTGTGTGAATGTGTGTGTGTGTGTTTGTTGTTTGTAGTGTTTTGCGCAGCGTGGCCATGGTTGACGCGCCGAGTCCGAAGTGACAGCCGATCGTTTAGGATGGTAGGTTGAGGTGCGCGTTGACAACGATGACGTGTCCTTCGCTCTGGCCAGACGACAGCAACAGGTGTTTCTGGGTCCCCTTTTATGGAGTCGGGAACTCGAGCGCCCACTTCGCTGATCGATAGCGACAGTGCGCAACGGGGGGTGTCGGGGTGATGCTTAAAATGCTGGGCTGTGGGTTTCATTCGCCACGTGGCACACGTGGCACTGTGGGCCACGCTTGCGGCTCCCCCTATTCACCGGCCATAATTGCGACGGCGGCGACCAACAGTTCTTTACTTCTGCGAAAGCGGCCGGTGAAGCTTCGCAATCGCACCGAAAGGACCGATACAGAGGGACGTGTGGGTGTGTGTGTGTGTGTATGTGGGAGAGGGAAAAATAGAAAAGAAAGAGACAGGGCATCCAGACAGCAACGAGATGAACGTCGTTGGTGCACGCATGTAACCCACACAGTCGGCGGGGTTTGGGAAGCTCCAAAGTGTTGCTCAACATCGACATGACTGCCCTCACCGTGATTCTGTGTCTGTGTGTGTGTGTGTGTATGAATATGGGAAACCATAAAAAAGAACGGACAAGTTATGGTGGAATTGAAAGTAAATAGGGTAAGAAAAAACAGAACATAGTCGAGAAGCACATGACGTAGCGAGCCAACGTTCCAACGTTCGTCCCTCGGGCCGGGCCGGGCCGGTGCCGGGAATCCAAACAATTCGAAGAATGAAGTCGTTATCATAATTGGGGTGGTTGCTGCAGGAAACTCGTTGGCCGTTGCCGTTGGAAAACTCGGCGAGCGGTGCCGATTCCTAGGTCGGTTCCGTCGGCAGTGCCGACTTATGAAACAATCACTGCGGTTGGCTGCGTCCCACACCCGCTGTGGGCGAGCGTCTTCGAGACGTCTCCGAAATCACACCCTGATTACGTCATCACCAAACGGGCAAACTGGGGCGCACGCAGAGACACGTCGTCAGAGCCGTGGGGTGTGAGGTTATGATAACTCGCCCTGGTACCGGGGTAACCTGGTGCTAACTCTCCTGACATGGTGCTGCGAATTAAATCCGCCACGTTGGCTACGCTGGCAGCAGCATAAGCTTCTGTGCGGGAGTGCATCCATGCGGTCACAATTAACGACATGTTTCAATGCAAACTTTTCATTTCACTCTCGTTACACAGAACAAGAAATGAAATGCTGGCTGCTGTCTCCTCTAATGACCGTGATGGTGGTGGTGCTGATGATGCTGATGATGGTGATGGTGCTGATGGTTGTGCCTGGCGCCCGGTCGTGGGCGGCCCGAGAACTGATGCGAACATTATACTTTATTCTCTCTTTTGTAGTGGCCGGGCGTTATGTTGCGGCTTTCGAGAGTGGTCGCAGGAGGCCGGGCGCAGCCGGGAGCCGCTTTTACGTTAGGGAATTTATTTGCATCCGTTCCGTGGCCGTGCTGTGCTGCCGGGGGTCCTTGTTATGCTTTCGCTTCTTCTGCATGCGGTCCGCGCTGTCCGCGTTTGCATCTCGCATCGTACTGCAAAACTAAGTACTGCAGAGTCGTTGCATAATTCATCAGCTTTAGTGGCCACGAGCCCGAGCATTGTATGCTGCTTGTTTTTTTTTTGGAGACGTGTGCCTGTGAGAGGGTGTGCCTGTGTGCGGCTGTTATCATTTCCGAAACCCCATTCCGGTGCCGGTTTGTAACCGATCCTGTTCTTGTTCTGCTGCGGCCGCTCCACCGGGCTGCCGGGCTTCTGCTGGCGATGGGAAAGCTTCAAATAAACATTGCACGGGTGGAATAAACCATCCGGGAGATAGGGAAAACAAGGATTGCCCGGCCAGCCAGTCAGCCAGCTAGCGACCCGGTTACCTAATGCTTTACATTATTGATCATCGTGCCGTACCTGGTCCTGGCCGGCCAGTCCTCTATTTACAGCCCACTAACGAGGCTGTAAACTTTCCCGGCCAAGCCCGGCCAGGATTGAGCCATTGCGTATGCTTTTAAAGTTATGACCAAATGTTTGGCCAAATCAGAGCCCAATCTTTTGACGTCTTGGCCGGCCCGAGATAAAAACCCTACCGCGCCGTACAGAAAACAAACAGGATCCATGAAATGGATCGCTCAGTCGTAAAGAGTCGGTCAATAAAATACCGGGCAACCGGGGAACCGTGGCCCGGCATTTCCCGGCGATACCGGTGGGCCACTTCGGGATGGGCCAATATTTTCGTGCTTCGTTACCGGTCCGGATGGTTCGGGACAGCCCCGATAAACCGGCAAAGATGTTCCCCTGGCACAGATCGTTAATTTGATAGTGAAGAAAAAAGGGAGGCCCCAACATTTCGGGGGCCTCGGTGGTTTTAAAGTTAATTGGAAAAGTTTTGGCCCCTCGGAACCCGGGGCTGGGCTCACCGGTGGACTTTATCGGCCGTCCACGGCACGGGCCGGCATGGCACGGTGCGGCAAGTTTGGTAAGTCTCGGGCAGTTTTGGAAAAGTTTCCCCAGTTCCATGGCTTCTGCCGCGGTGGCGGAAGCGGTGGCTGCGGTAGGCTGACTTATGGCGGACGATAACCGTAAACTGCACCGTACGATGGTCTAGGTCACTGCTGCTGGTGCTGCTGCTGCTGCTGCCGGGATCCTTCGGTGTGTCGTCCACGCCGGGCACAGCTGTTGGTTGCATCCCGTAACTTTGCCGAACTCCGATCGGTGAAGAGTCTCGGTTTCTTTGAAACGCTTCCACCCGCGGCTCCTGGCCCCCGGTCGGCGGAACGGTTCGGAATTGATGGGCAAATTCGGTCGGTGCAAATTTAATAGCTTATTAATTTTATGGTAGCCGTAAGCCCCTGGTCTGAAGTGCTCGTTGAGATACCTCTCCCATTCGGGCGCCGGTTTCGCGCACGGTGTTCCCAGCTTCCAGCAGTGGTTTGGCCCTGACCTCAGCGCAGCGCAAAAGGTGGCTCGTAAGTTGTTTAAAATCTAATCTTTTTAACCTCGTTAGCTTGTCACGGGTGGAACGGTGCGCCACTAAGTGCGCCGGTGTCGCTTTGAATTATTCCATCACCATCAAAGTGCACATTGAAACAACAACGAAAAAAAAGCCCATAACAACAACATGTCAATGTCATCTTTAGCTAATTTTCGAACTTTAAAGTTCTTTTTAGTACAAATGGAGGCGCCTGGTGGTGCGTAAAATGAACTGGATGGAGGCGCATGTCTGCCTATGGCCGATGCTTTGAGCAAACGGGAATGGCAGGTGGTGGCAGGAATTATCCGACATCTGGTCTCCGTCAGATCGCTTGCTGTGTTGTGCCGTGCCCTGCCATTATGTTGGGCACCTTTAACGAACTTTGCTGCTCGTGGCGCAATGGAGGCGCATGGTGCTTTGTGTAAATTCTTTTCAAATGCTTCCCATCAGGTTGCAGGTCGTGTATGGTCGTCGTGCATTCTCTTCCTATCTTGTGCTGAAAGCCTAGCTTTCCGTTGCTTAATGAAATGTAAATTTTCAATTCGTTTTCTGAGAAAATGCTTCCCCATTCGTTGCCCCGTTTCTAGCTCGTGTGTGTGCGTGTGTGTGGGCTGTTTCCCACCCGGTCCGTAGCATGAAAGGTCAACCTTGGTTGTCCGTGTCCCGTGGAGGTGGGTGGTTCGGGTGCTAATGATGTCGCATTCGTAGGCGGAAGCAGTCAACAGTGCGAACTTGAATCGTGTCAAGTGGCCGGTTGAGGTCGCAGGAAGAATTTCGTACCAAGCTTCCTTTAATGTTGCTGCGCCGCACCGTGTTTGGGGGAGCAAGCATGGCCGGTAGATACCATTCTTAGTTGATGCCAGCAGTAGGATCAGCAGGGGCTATCCTGGTTTGCTGTGAAATCTATGCAGGACTCTAGGCAGTAACACGTGAGTTGTGTTCATAAATTTTAACCCCGTAATGGACAAACTTTAGTCATGAAACACAAAAAAAAGTTACGAACAAAACAGTGTGGAACAGAAATGTTGAAATTAAACTTTTAAAGTCTTGAAAAAATAATGATGAAGCAATGATGTTATGGTTTGTGTGATGGACATACTGAAGACGGCAAAGTGAAGGCGTCCTGATAGGATGAGCTCCATCTCCAATCAATCGAGTTTACACACGTACACCAGTTGCAGTTCTAGACACGACGGCGAGAATGGCGACGACAAGTACGTGTAGCATAACGGATGCTTGCTTTCGAACGGAGAGCAGTTCATGTAGGTTATGATCATTGGATTATGGGTGGACGATATCGGTATGCATAAATAACTGTACTTAATGTTGAAGTGGCCAAGCCACGCGCACTCGGCAGGGAGTGGCTGATTAACTGTTTTGGGATTAGCATAAGATTAGAGGATTCGATAAGTACGACAAACATGGATGGCAATGATTGGCAACACCGGGAGTGGATGCACATGAACGGCTGGCAGTCAGTGATAACGTGAACGGTGGCTATGATACTCGCACATTTAGAACACATGATGTTTAAATCAAACCAGTTACGATAGGGACAATTGAAAATGTGTGTGGGTGTGTGTGTGTGAAACATTGAACGATGTCGACGGACGGAATGAGAACTTCGGGTGGAATAAAGCGATAATATACTCCGCATTCAGCAGCACACACAATGGACGATGACAAAAACATACAAAAACAAATGAAAGCTAGGGAATGGCTGAAAAACAACGCACCATTGTTATAAACAGATCCCTGGAGAGTTAGAGAGTGTGTAAGCCTGAGTGGTGAGGTTTTTTTGTATCAACTTCATTGAAACAGTTTTTTTCATTAAAATATGGTGGCAAAAGAAACAACAACACAAGTCGATAAACTGCCAGACATAAAGTAGAGTAAAGTAACGAAACCTGGAAAACATTTCGACTAAATTCAATAGAAGTTGGTTTGAAAATTGAAAATCCAAACATCGAATGATAAAAAATGAGGAAAAACTGAAAACTGGTACCGGCATTCGGCTTTTCTCGACGTGCACCTTCCAGAAGAGCGAAAGTTGGTGGCGAAGTTTGTCGGTGCGCTCGTTTCGAATGTTCGTATCCAGTGTGCTTGTGTGTGTGTGTGTGTGTAGGTGGGTGGGTTTATTTTCTTTCACCATTATTCTATTGCTCAACACTTCTACTTCCGGATCCGGTCGGTACCAATGCGCGAGTGAAGGAAGTCGGCAGGCAAAACGTGGTCGTGGACGTGTTGGTGGTGAGTGGTGAGTAGTGGTAGCAAAGTACAGACAGACTGAACGGGTTCTTGAATCCGGAGGACGCTTTTGCATGTCATCAGAATGCTGTTGTACCGCCCAAGCCGGACGCACGTATTGACCCGGTAAAAGAAGTACAAAACGGTTCCCGGGGACGCGCAGACAAAGAAATCGGTCAACGCAACGAGACAGAAAGAGAAAGAGCGATAGCGAGAGATAAGGAAGATGGTGGGAATTTAAAAAAAAAACAGAAAGAACGGGAATTAGAGAGAGAGATTTATGGAACATGAAGAAGTTAACTTTTGTCGACATTTTCTTTGGCAACGGTGACAGTGTGATAGTTCTTTTTCCCTGCAACTTTGCCTACTGTGACGTGGATAAATTCTTACGGTTCCGTGTTTGATGAAGGGAGCAGAAGAGAAAATGAGGGGGGAAAAAATGGAGGGAGAGAGAAAAAAACAATCGTGTGTGTGTGTGTCATGAGAGTGTCCACGGTTGGGAGGATCGGGAGACCAAGTAGCAGGGGAGAGAAAAAAATGGCGAGTGCGATGCGATGGGACACAATCAACGTTAATTTGATTGTCTCTTCACTGATGGTCTCATTATCTTGGATCCTTTTCAAACGCCAAGTTATGGGCGGGTGCGACACAAAGAGCGAAGGAGAGAAAGAGCGAGAAAGTGTTACGCACATGAAACAACAATGCAACGAGCTTATGCCATTGACAATTATGCAAAGACATGAACAAACACACATACACGCACACCCGCAATCACACACACATACACAAATACGCATTGAAAAAAAATCTAAACACGAGCATTGGTTCCGGATGCGGCGGGCTGTGGGTTAGTTTACTATAATGATCCATCCTGCCAGTGAAGGAGTGAACACGCCGCTTTAAACGCAGATGATGGCTCGCTGCAACGAGAACAGCTTTCGTTTTCGCCAACCGACGTTGATCGTCGTTCGGAGCGGAAGCGCATGATAGGTTAATTAACTCTGAAGCACCGTTTTTTTTAGCTGGGAGCTCAACGTGGCGTTAATGTGCAAAACACACACATACACACGCACGTACACACACCATTGGCAGAAGATGGCACGTATTAGGAAAGTTGGTGAGGTTAGGTTAGGCTGAAACGCACGCTTTTCGGGTTACAACACTGTGCGGGAAATAACAAAACACTCGAAGAAACGGAAAAAGAACGATAATTATAAACATACGTGTGTGTATGTGTATGTGTGTGTTTGTGTGTGTGTAAGAGAGATGGCTCAGAATGTTTCATGAAATGAGAGAACGGAAGCAAGTCAGCGTGATAGTGTCCCGTGTACAATAAGTTGAAAGGTTGATGGTAACGTTGGATGACAGGTAGAACAGAAAACAATACACCGAGCTGCGAGCTGCTTCTTACAATGGTTCGTCCGGTGTTTGAGGGGGAATGAGACAGGAAACGTGTACTTGGAGAACTATCGAGTCGGGCTACAACGAATGTGGACATAGGATGGATGTGGATGTATGAGTATATGCATTTGGAGTACGGCGTTTTGTTTCGTTGTTCGAATGACGGCTATAGTCCGCAGTTGACGTGAAGAAATCATTGTTTGGAAAACCAAAACTTTACAACCGATACAACTGTAGAACATGAGCTGAGAGTTGATGTCGAATTTACTGAACGGCTCTCAACGGGATCGGCAAGTTACGGGACGAACAAGAGACATTTATTGAGGATAACAAAAAAAAACAGAAACATTAAACAAGAAGGACAGATAGATAGAGTGAGAGAGAGAGAGAGAAAGAGAGTGAGAGACAGCGACACTAGAACGTAGTAGCTCCGAAATCGGAAGGGGAAACGCGGTCTGTTGTTTACAAAATGGAACGACACGGAACGGAACGTGATGGATTACGTCAACTGTCACTTTAAACACACAACACTGTTTTAGGCTATGATTACGTTAGAGAGAACGATCAGAGGAGCAACCTTAGAAACTGTACAATTGTGACGCTTATTGTTACGATTATAATTATCATTATTGTTATTATTTCATTATTAATATGATTATTATTATCATAGCTGTGGTGCTCGGAGGCTGGTACAAATTCACACTAACTCACCATTTTGTAATCGTCGATTTTCGAAATCGATCTTAGGAACATGTTGACGAACACTTGTGTGGCCTTATCGTCTACGCGCGGGGATGTTTGTTTATTTGTTTTGTTTTTGCATGTTTACCATACGGAAAGTGAATATTCAATGGTTTCGGGACATTTTTGGTATGTTTATGCATATATATTTTTTTTTTTGGTGATGATGTGGTTGTTGTTGGTTGTTGTTGTAGATGTTGGTTTGAATTTGTTATGGATATTCGATTGGACATTTCGGTTTGGTTCGGTTCGATCGGTGACATTTGAGAAATCCGTTTCAGGAAGCATACGTAAATCGATTCTCGAGCAAATTGGGCGAACGTTGGGTTGGTTGGGCATTGTTTAGTTTGGTTTTTGGTTCGGTACACAGTTGCCGTCGGTAATTTGGTTTACGCATACGCATCAATTGAGGATCTCGAAGTGGTTTGTTGTTGTTTGGTTTTTTTTGGTGATATTGCAAATCGAATGTAAAAGCAGAATGCGAACGGTACGGGTGGGTAAAAAAAACAAGAAGAGAAAATCAATTAGCACTGCATATCGGTTGATAGTATTGATGAATATTATGTGGCGCTGAATGGTTTAGAACTTTAGAGAGAGAGAGAGAGAAAAAGAGAGTACACTTACGAACTAAAACTTGATTATATAGTAAATGAAAACGGGAAACGAAAAGGGTGTAACAGTGTGTGTCATTACTGCAGTATTCGAATAGAATAGGTACGGAAACGCAAAACAGAAAAATCACCACAACCAAGGTCCAGCAAAACAATGGTAGATGAATGCATCAACACTAGAGTATAGGCTACGGTTAGAGAACGAACCCCAATCGAAATGCACCAAACACTCAACTCAGCTAGCAAGTTGAACATCGTTCACGGTTTGATGCGTTTAACGTGCCACTACATGAAACGGAGGAAATACGTGTGAGTGAAGATCGGGAGTTTGAAGAGAGCCCAAATCTCTGCCGTCTGGGTGAAAGTGCCTCTGGTAAGGTTCTCCCTCTTCCCTAGTGATCGATAGGCGTTTGCTCCACATGTCCTACACCGAAGCTGGGTGCGCCTGGAGGTGGCGCCCGTTTCAGACTAATTTGTGGCTCAGTATATGGTTAGCAAACTAGGTGAAGTTAGGAGAGTTTCAAGTGTTTTTTTTTCTTTATAATTATGCTTATATGTTTATGCAAAACAGAGAAAGTGGGATAGCGATGGCTGACGTGTTGGAGGTGATTTATACACGCCAGCTTATCGTTATCTCCTACTGACATCGTACTAAGAATCATACACCGACGCTAAAATGTAATTGACTGACACAAACAAGAGAGAGAGAGAGAGAGAGAGCAACATACATAGAAATAAGGACGATATTTGATAATGCTCTCTTGCAACTAGCGAACTATATCGTACCAGTAGTCAATTCGTGTGAGGCAAGAAAACGGAGAAGCATAGGAAAACGCAGCAGGAATGTAGAATGAAGAAGTTTGCGCAAAACAGCGAATCTGGATGAGCGTTGCAAAGAAGATTAAAATTAAGCTAGAAAAGGCAGTGAAAACTACTACTAATGGAAGAGATTTAGTTGCATTTTGTACACATCATCACTCCGCTATGCACGAGGATAGAAAACTGAGACAGAACAACGTACCGCCCGAAACCACTTCTCTACATTAACATTCAGTGAACTAGTGTGACGGGTCTTGTTATCCTCCCGCCGAGCACCCTTCGAGATGCTCTTAATCCATTGTCTAATGCCTAGCTAAATTAAGTTTCGACAGCGAGCTACATGTAGCCGACACAGAGCGACACTACGATAGGGGCGAAAGGCATAATCGGCCAGGAGCAGCACGATGGTTTCGTGAACCAGTACCATTGAAACAGTATTAGTATTAGGATTCACACCGAAGGACTTTACAAAAAACGAAAAGGGTGACAGAGTAACATATCGGTGTCTTGGGTCTATGAGAAGCTCCTGAAAGGTTGAGCCAACAAGAAGGTGATGAAATATCACAAACAAAAAGTAACACACTGTCTACGCAATGATGAAACAACACATCTAACAAGTATTGGAATTTTTTTAGTATGAAAGTAGTGAAAATAGTGTAGAGCATTGGCCAACTATCGTTCGGCAGGATTGAGCCGCGTGGAAGCATCCTGCTTCTTCGGTATGATTTATGGAAAGTAATAAATCTCAGTAATAAACATGTAAAAAGAAAAGAAACACATACGAAAGGCAAATGACATTTAGCGTTGGAAAACCACACATACACACGAACACACACCGTTTGCTCGAGGCGACAGATAGGAAAACTATAGCTTTGCACACACGTACTAAACAGCGATATAGGAGAAAATGGCTCATTGGGTTGCTGTGACGGTCGAAGTTTTTGAATTGTGTCAACGTGTGTGTTGGTGGGTTTCGGTTAAGGCAATGCGAGCGCCATCACAGACAGACGAAGCGGCGTTTGCCGTTAACGATCATGAAATGCATTGGGGAAATTCAGTTTTTATCCAGAACGAGGAAAATGGCGTACAGATTACCAAAGAACATGTAGTAATAAGTAATTGGGAAAAATACCATATCATTACGACAAACACATTCACAACCGAGATATAATGGAAAAGTACGATAAAAATACTAGGCGTAAGGTGTCCATTAATCGGTAATGATGAACAAGGGAATATTATGCAAACAATGAAAGGTGAAACGGAACTAAACGTATGTCTATCGGTTGCTGGTCATTGAATAAGTAGCGCAAATGAAGTGGAAGAGAGAAACAAACAAAGAAACCCAAGACAGTCGGATGGCCGCTGAATAGCGTTACCGGGTGGGTTACGTTTAGAACTGGAATATTTTTTTTTACGTCAAACATAAATAGCTCTTGGTGGGTATAAACGGCTCGCATCTTAGTAAATGAAAAGAAAATTTGGAAAGGACGATGAATCTAAGCAATAGGCTCGGGCCTCTTACTCTTCGGGGGACTAATCAGTACTTTGGTATTGTGTTTATTGAACAAAGCGGGAAAATATATGAACTTTGTTGAGGTTAAGAAAATTTGACACTAGTGTATGGAGATCGGAGCTTTAAGCCAACGATTAGTTCACTGAATGTTGTTCTTAGTTACTATTACTGCTATAATGTTTTACTTCAACAAACATTCTTTATATTGGCGTGACTTACACGTTGGGCACTGCTTTAAAATTGGTGCCCTTAAATACTGAAGTGGTTTCGGTGGTTAATTAGGCAATGTTTGATAATAATTATCATCAACCTAGATTTAATATCATTGCAAAATATTAAACAAACAATAAAACTGCTTTGTGGAATAAAAGCAACATAACCGTAATAATAAAGCGAGTAAAAACAGCACCGGAAAGTAAAGCACAGAATCAAAGAAGAAAACGGAATGTGAAAGCAATATAACAGCCCTGTACTGTCTGGCGAAGAAGGCGAAAGAAAGCAGCCGAGCAAAGTACAGACGAGCTGGCAATAAAAATGACACTACAAACAGTTGGAACCACGCAAGACGGGTAGCATCGCAACAAGAAGAGTTTGAAAGAGTTTGCCATGGCTAATGTTTAAAAGCGCTAGTTGACGGCCTAATCAATCGGCCTAATTCAGTTGCAGCTAATCGTTGACCGGGGTCGAACCGAGAACGGCAAGGGTCGCGATACGCCGCCAATTGCACACCATGCTTACGGATCTCTGCCGACGCGCAGTTTCGCTAAAGAAACGACACTTCTTCCAACATTTGTGGTTGGGCTTTTCTTCGGCAGGCTATACCCTTAACCCGTCCCGCTCCCCGGGAGGGTAGAAAGGCGGCGGGCGCGCGTCATGGCATAGAGCAGTTCAATCCATCCAATGGCACAACCGTTCATATATTTTAACCATTCGTTCGTGCTGGGAAACGAAAAGTGTACGAAGTAGGGACTTGGCCCTCGTAGGGTTACAGGCGTCAGAAAACATAAACCGAAACCCCAAGAGGTTGAGGTGCGAAAATGGTCCAAACCGAAACCGAAAACCAGAAACCATATGAAGCTCCTGCAGAAGTGGGCAGAAAAGTGAAAACAAAATGAAACACCAAACCATTCCAAAATGTTTCGAAAAAAAAAATCGGAAAGAAAAAAATCAAAAAGTATTGATGGCAGGAAAAAACCAGTAAAGTACGGCAACAAGTAACTATCAAACCGGGCACTAGGAGGCAGCTAAGTACTCTCAAGCCATCGACCGTTAGCGCAACAAACGAATTTGGAATCGAATTTGTATGTTTTGGCGAACAGTGCCTAGCGAGCCTTACCGAAAGAAGGGTGCTCCGAAAGGTTCAAACGAAAAACAAAAAACAAACGAAATCAAAACGAGGTTTTGGGTCTAAATCGGTTGCAAAAAACAAAACAAACGTAGGCACAAAAAACCACCGCAGATGTGACAGTCACTGTGGAAGGGGGGCAAATGGGTGCGAGCAAATTCGTGGCAGTTGGTCCCGAGTGAGCGGCTGATTGTGAGAGTGAGTGAGAGCTCGAGTGGTGAGTCGAAAGATCTGAGATTTGCACGTGACATGTGCCCGTCACGTTTCGTTGCTTCGTTTTAGAGAAGAAACGCGAAAACGCGATCACCCAACGGTTACTTAGAAGAAGAAGAAGAAGGAGCAGAAGAAGAAGAAACAAAACGAGTACGACCTAAACGGTAAGTGAGGGTGCAAACAAAATCAAAACACAAATCAAAACCAAATGAGTACTGTGAGTCGACTGAAAACCAATACGGCGGACTACGGCACGGGACAGGTTTCTGTTTTTTTTTTTTTTTTTTTTAGAGTCGTGGTGGCTGTTGGGAGCTGTTTGGAACGTTTCGGTGGCCAGTTTGGTTATTGTCTCTCGTACGGATCTACTACGCGAGGGTGATGAAGTTGTGGTGGTTCTCGATGCTGGACGGTTGTGATGGAAGGGAGTGATTGAGAGTGATTGATCAAGAGCGACAGAGACGGAGTGAACGTGGGCGAAAGAGCCAGAGACAGCGGTGCTTCGAGCTGTGGCCTTGGCCTTTGGCTGGCGAAAGTTGTACCAAACGAAAGTTGTGACGGAAGTGACGTGGGAATTCGACTAAAATCGCGTGTGTTGTGTGTGGATGTACTAAAACGTGTTTATCTTGCCAGGTGACTGTACTTTAGATTGTTGGGGGTTTGTTTTGCTGTTTGCTGTTGCTTCTAAGCCTAGCCAGACTGATTGTCCTTTTTTGGGTTTTATTGGCATATAAGGGCAGAGGGCTAGGTATCATTGGTTTTTTGTTATTAATTTTTTTTTATTATTATAGTAACTGTGGGTTACGGTTTGCAGTTTTACGTAGTGTGTTGTTTTATCGCCGCACCACTACACTTACCATAGTCACGTCATCGATTTTTGAGATACTTCTTACAAAAATGTTGACGCGAACAACGGCCGGACCGTCTGTGTGTGCATCGAGTAGTAGTAGTAGTAGTAGTAGTAGTAGCAGTAGTAGAAGTAGTGAACCGATTTGCGCGATGCGTACCCCGTGAGCGTGAGATCGTTTAGCATAGGTTTTTGCGATTTTGGTTTTGATTTTTTTTTTTTTTTTTTTTGGTGGATTGCGTCGGTTGCAATCGACGTTTGGTTTTTGGTGGAGTTTTCGGTTTTGGTTTTACGAATCGAAGCAGGCCCCACGCAATGTGTGTTCGTTGCATTGGTATTGGTGCACATACATTGTTGCCATTGTATTGTTTTATTTTTTGTTTATTTGTGATGCGACCAAAAATGACGTTTGTTTCGATTGTTCGATCGATTTTTGGTTGTTTTTTTTTTTTGGTTTTTATGGTGAGCGATTTGTGGGCGACAAAATTTCGTGACACAAACACAAACACACACACACACAGGTTGTGGAGCAACAGATGTCAAAACCGACGCCCGTGATGATGAAAAGAGAGAAGAGAGTTGTTGGAGTTGAGTGGCAGAAAACGAGAGAGTGAAGTAAATGAATCGCTTTATTTTGGTACAAGGTGTGTGTGGAGACAGTAAATCGGTATGCTGTTTGCTTTTTCGATGTATTTTTTGTACTAAAGAAATCTACAAAACCAGTTCAAAGTCTTGTTCATCCGCTTCCTTTCGTGTGTCGGTCAAACTTTGACAGGTGACGACAAATTTAGTTTCTGGAAACAAAAACAAACAAAAACAGGTAGTACACATAAAAGGGAAAGTAAGTACGACGGACGAGACAACCCCATTAACCAAACAACGGCGAAAGACATCCCAACAGGCTAAGAACGGTGGCAGAAACTCCGGGTTGCCATAATTTGACAGTTGGTGGTGGGCCGTTTGAATTCGAAAGCGGTTCGAGCACAACGAATCGAGTGAGCCTTGAGTACTTCGGTGCTTCGGTAGCACCGGAATCCTTCCGTTGTGTCCCAGCGCGAGACTGTGCGTGTGTGTGTAGCGGTGGTGCATGGATGTGAATGTGTCGCGGTGTGTGGTTTTGTGGTGTGGTGAATTGTAAATGAACGATTTCGAACAGAAACACTTTTACGGTACGGTAGCAACAGCTGCAGCGGCGAAAGATCCTCGTGTTCGTGTCGAAGCATTGCTCGTCGTGCTCTGTTGGCCACCGCCAGCTTATCTCTTGATCTTGATCATTTTCGGCCGATTATTAGACCGGTGTCGATGGACCGATGCGCCAGTGGCCAGCCAACCGGGGCGCAGAAAGCTAGAAGGAAGCTCACGGTTAGTGTCAGACGAACCCGCGCGCAAGCATACTACGATTGGGCGTAGGTCAGCGAAGCGTTAGATCGATAAAAACGGATGTTCGCAGACGTGATACTGGTCCTTTCTTAGACGAGCGAGCGAGCGAGCGAAGTGTTTGCTAGTGTTTCAACATTTCTACGGCAGGCGCATGAATGTGCGTGGATGCGTGGAGCAGCAGTGTCCTCAAACGGACCAGTGACAGTGCAGGGCAACTGGCCTGCCTTCTAGGGGCCTCTAGTCATATGATTTCTATTTAAAACACCAAGTTTCGCCAGTCCCTGTAACCGTTACGGTTGGGCATTGATATTCGCTTCAAAACTGGACACATTTTCCGCCGGTTCTTGGAACCTACAGCTTGACTGGGTGACCTGATCCTGCCGTTGTTGGACGGACAACGAAACCGGAATATTCCGGGGCGCTAGCCGTTTATTGTGTTACCGAAATCGATCTCCACGTTCGGTCTCATCGCCCGGGTCGCCCTGGCGATTTTCGTTGTTCTTTCCTCGGCAGCACGGCTCAAGGGCACGGCCCAAGGGATACTTTGTACTACCCCGCCCCTACGGGCGGACGTTGGTGCTGGAGCAATATTTGGAAATAATTTGGTAACGGCGGACACCGGCGGTGGTAGCGTAGCAGCAGAGCGCTCCATAAGCAGCTTTTCTAGAGCCTCCGGATGATTGTGCCATCAAATTATAGTCCACTGGGCAATGTGCGGAGCGCCCGACCCCGGACCGTGCTGCTCGGCCATTCGCAACAATGTAATTGATACGATACGGAAACATAAAGACGTGCAATGTTTTCCTTTTGCTTCATTATTTTCCTCCGCCCGAAATGGTATCATTAGCAACGGCAGCATCTCTTTGGAGATTACACGTTTCCGTGACGTTTAGACGCGATAGGAGCCCCGAGCACCCGAGCCCGCCCGGCCGAGGCCGACCATTTAAAAAGGAACGACACAGCCATGTCACCGGGAGGTGTGCTGGGCCCGGCCCGGGGACCACCTAGCCCTCCAGTGTGCCCAGTGGCTCCGGTGTTCTGTCGATTTACCGATTCGTGTCATGCAGCAGGTTTCTCGGGCACGTACTTAGTGCATCGGCCAAGCATTTTCAGCTTCCATTTACACTTCATTCTGGCAACACTCGAGCAACATTCTGCCGGCAGTGCCCAGGACGGCCACGGCCCCAGCCCGACGTCGGTGCGGAACGTGAGCTCGAAAGTGTTGAAAATTTGCTCCAGCCAGCCCAGGAGCCAGCCAGCCGAGAAAAGGGACACACGCTGTGCTGTTGAGTGGCCTGTGAATAGTCATTTCCCTCGAGATCGGCCCTAAAACAAATGCACTCAACGTGCCAGCGGCTCCTGGTACCGGGGCTGCTGGCTGCACCACTTTCTGTCCGCCCGATCAGCTCTAACGGGTCTGATGAGGCCCAAAGGCGTCGCAAAAGTGCCCCCGAATCCATTTGCGCCAGCTGACGGCGGCAGGATGCAAAAGTTTACCGATGCTCCGTAACCCGCAAAAGTACCCGCTCCATTTCGGGCCAGGCTTTTGGGCCCACTTGGCCATAGCAAAGTGACTACTTTTTCGGCCGTCCCGTTGGCCGTCATTGAACACCATTCAATGGTGGCGGCGGGTGGGAGGCCTCCCCCCCGGGCGCAAGTTCCCCCTACACTGTCACCGGTCTGAGGCGGCTATGGGATGAGTCGGCTCTACGCTACGGCTTCGAAGCAGGCAGCAAGAAGGGGCGCACCGGAGGCGTACCGGCAAAGTGGCAAAAGTCTTCTCAGGCGCATTACGGCAATCCATCTGCGGTGTAAAATTTAAATTTTGTGTGTTTGATAGAACGAACGAGAATATCCGAAAAATAACCGACACAGTTTGGGGGCTGTGAAACAAACGCATAAGCCAAAACTCGGGCTGCTGATCGTGCGGAACGTGAACGACATGCGAACGAACTGGAAAAGTTTACGTTGTAAGGAGGAGTAAATAAATCTATGGCAAGGCGCAAACCGTTACCCGGGAAGCCATCGGTACACTACAGAAGCGTCGCATGATGATGGGCAGCTTGGGGTGGAACATGTTTAAAAACGTTACTGGCAGAGTGTTTGCAAATACCATCGAAAAGGTCCTCGAACTCTTTCATTTTTTAGTGTGTACGTTTGACTATCGCGGAATGCCAATCGAATGCCAATGCTTAGTATTTTTTGTAATTCGAAAGCGTACTTTTCTATAGGAAATATTGCACCAATATTTTGTTGACAGACTGTCCACTGTATCTACCAACAAAATAATTGCACAAACCGAAGCAAAGTTACTGAATCAATTATCGATGGAACAACTGGCTGATGAATCCTGACTGTGCAAGCGCGTAAGCCCTAAACTAGAACGTTCAGAAACATATTGCACCGTGTTTCAATTTGACACCAACGAGCCAAAATTTAATAAGAATTATTTCAAAGAAGCTATTACAGAAAATGTAAAGGAGATCAAAATTGTTGATTGAAGAAATATGCTTAACTTCTAGACAAAAAGGAAGGAAATAAGAAATGAACTAGAGGGCCATTAAGAGCATAGCGATAGCAGTAGCTGCAGGTGTCAGTGTGTGGCTCGAAACGAGTACCGATTTGAATGGAATTCCATTTTAATAGTTTACAAATTATTGAATCTATTCGCTACATGTTTCCTTCCATTTGTTAATTTTCAATATTCGTGACATTTTCCTAGGGATTCCATGTCTAAACATTGGGTTTTCATTCGGTTAACATTTTTGGTGACTTGTAATTATTCTTTCCAAAATGAAAAACCCTTTTCCGCAAAAAAACTGTTGAGTCCTGTTTTGTTATTATGCAGAACAAAATTGCCAAAGCACCCGCAGCTACAACTAGAACTAGGTTATTACAATAACAATAAAACATACGCAAAACTAAATCGACTACAGAGTTAACGCGAACGTCTAAGCAGAAAACTCAGCATTTCGTGATGGGAAAAGTGCGTGTTTGAGAATTACTTTACGCAACAGCGACAAAAACGCATAACAACTGAACGTAAAGTCCTAGTTTTAACTCGCGGACGGTCGGTCTTGGGCTGGTTCAACAAAAAAAAAAAACGGGCGCAAAAAAACAAGCTTTCGGTCTCGGTCCTCGAAGGAAGGAAGTGTGGCAGGCTAAAGCTAAACACCATGGTCAAATAATGTAACACCGGACGCGTTTTCCGTGCCCGGTTTGTAAGGCATCTAATTGGCTGTTCCGTTGAACACGACGGCGAGCGGGCGCGAACCGCCTTGGCCAGGATCGCCGGGTGAGTAATCCAGTCGGTAAACTTTTTACCCATTTTCAAGTAGCAATGAAAAAACCTACAAAATTGTACGTTGCCCGGGCCGCTGCCCATACTCCGGCCGAAATGGCACACGTTTAGCGCCGGGGCACCACACGGCACCGGAAAAGGAAAGCTTACGGAACAAGGAGCTGTTGCACACGTTTACGATAGTAATTCGCGCTGAAAGGTAGCTGAGCACTTGCGCCTTAATAATGATGGTTTGCGAACCCACGGTTTTGCCCAGTGCCATTGCAAGACGGAGAGAGAGAGAGAAAGGAGGAGCGAGAGAGAGAGAGAGAAAGTAAAAATACATTAAAAACGGCTCGGTTAACAGTTTCGCCACGTTCGGGCGCCACTTGGGCAGCGAGCAGGGCACGATACCTCGAGTCGACAGGTGCAAAAAGCGCATAAACATTGTACAACATATGTTTGCGTGATTTGTTTATTTGTTCTCGGGATTTGCACCGACGAACACGGAATCCGCTGTTGCCGCGGGAATGCTCAAACACTCAGCAGAAGCGGGATCACAGCGCTGCTCAGCTTAGAGTGTGGCGCTGCGTTGTGTGCGGTGTCGACCGGTGACCGGAAGTTTCCAGTTCCAGCACGTGACGCGGGACGATGGACATGCGAGGAGAAACAGGCACTTGAACCTGTGTGGAGAAGCCACGGGTTGTGCCGATCGTTGGGAGAAGTTTTGTGGCTATTCGAAAATGGTTCCCGAACTCTGGAAAACTCAAATCGAAAAACTGAACTCAGGTTGGGTCGATGGTTGTTACTAAACTTTTACAAAAGCTGAAGCAAAATTGGTGGACACCAAATAGGGGGATAGTAGTTTTCTAATTGAGTTTTTACAAAAGTAACAGGAGACCGTAACAGCAATTTAAGGCCAGAGGCTGCCTGAAAGTGGGCACCCTTTAATAATGTCTATAGAAATGCATGTTTAAGAACGCCAAACGTTATGCAATCAGTATGACATAACACGAAACGGTCGCTCGTTTGATATGCTCCCCTGTGATTTTTGTCCGTCCGATGCTCAGCAATAAATTTTACGCAGCGATAAAGGCTTGCTTCGAAGTTTAAACATTTCTTTCTTGTTTTAGTGTGCTCCAGAGTTGGTTCCCTCTCAGGTCAAAGAAGGTAATAAAAGCTCTCGAAAAGGCTAAAAGTACGGCGGGAACCGGATCCGGAAAGGAAGGAAGATTTCGATCATAAAAAGTGCTCTCGCGGTCGGCTTTCTTCGAGCCGCGCTTGCCACACACCAGCCAGCTTTGACAAGCCAGAGGACAGTGGCCCAGATACGGAGGAAGATAAAATTTAATTTATGTGGCCACTGGTCCACCACCGTCCACGTCCCGCCGCCGCCCCGGCAAGGGTTGGTGGCCACATGTTGGCCGACAGTGACAGCTGTGGGCTGTGCTCTGTCTGGGCCGGTGGGTAAATGTTTCATTATTGCTTCCACCGGCCGTCCGATCCTGTCGCTGCTGATGCTGCCGCTGCTGATGACACCGTTGATGACGGCGCCGATGACGATCGTAATGAGTGGAGAATTATTTCTGCGGTTACCCACGGACCGGGACGGACTGCGGGACAGATACACTCCGAAGTGGGAATACTTGTTGGTTCGCGCCCGTAAAAAGCACACAGCGGCCCCCGTTGGCCAGCCATGGCCAGCCGTTTGTTCGGAAAATAATCACTCGCACACACACACACACAAACAAAAACTGGATAAATAAACCTCGGTGCGGAATGGATTACGGGGGAAAACGAGCGAGCGCGCGGTGGACGCCTCCCCGGGGAGCCGGTGCCTCAGCGTTATTTATTTATGGCATTTGACTGCACCATGTCCGAACGGTTCCGGATTCCCGATGGTCCGTAGCAATTTTCGAGACATCGAGCCCGAAAATGAAATGAATAAATGAGTCACTCGGTGGCCGGAGCTGTCGACGGCTGCCGCACTCGGCGGCAAAACGGATACAGAGAGGGAGCCCGAGGGAGAGCGAGAGACAGAGAGTGGATGACTCTGGGGGATTTGCAAGCGGCCTCTGCAGTGGGAGCGAATTAGCGCAACACTTGCACAGGATGAGATGAGATGGGGCCGACGAAAATTAACCGGAGCACGGGAACGAAAAAATACCGGAACACCGAAGCGCGGGAAGCTCGGAGCTAATCCTGCTCAGAGCCGCCTCCAACGGGTGGCGGCGGGTGGCAAGACACGGCCCGGTCTGGCGCCCGGGCCAGGATAACGAAAGCCCGTGTCATAAGCCGACGAAGGTGTGCGCTTTCAACAACAGGCTTGGCGGCTTACCTCGATGAAGCGGAATGGAGGATCGGGGTACACTGCGGATACCTGCAGGACGGAGGTGTTTCGTTGGGGTTTTACATTTTTGACCATGGTGTTTGCCAAACTACTTTAACTGCCACCGAACCGGGGCGGTGACTCGGTGCGCCAACACTGCGCTGCTCACATTAAACGAACGTATTATTGTACTATGAACGTTTCTTTTTAAATAGATTTATGAAAAATCTCATAAATTCATTCACGTTACCGAGGTGAGCAAAGTTGCCGAACAGTCAGCCGACCGCGATCGTTGGGGAAAAGTAAACAGAAAATACAACAACCGAGAACAAACAGCTGTGGGGCTGTGTTTAACAGATGCCCAACACAAACAAAGAAAAAAAACCCAACAGAAATCAACGACCGCAAGACGTACAAACTTCCAAAAAACTCGAGACAACCACGTGAAAGTGCAAAACCTACAAACAAACGCCAAACCAATTACTGGAAGCGTCGCCGGACACGCTAAGGCGCTAACCTCCCGCAGATGTGGTGACGATGAGCCGCAGGTCAGAGTTTTGTTTTTGGTTTCCCAATTCGCAAAGCCCAATTGACGCCACCATTAGACGCAGCGCAGCAGCAAGTGGCGAACTTGGTCCACTTGCGCTTCCGGTTTTCCATCCAAATCGCATCAAAAACAAAAACAAAACTAATTGAACCGCCTGCAGCGAGTGACGCGAAAAGTTCAAATGGCGATGGCAAAGGACGGCATATTGCCCTGGGGTTTTGTTTTCCTTTTCCTCTCAGCGCAACAAACACAAAAAGTGGGGTTTCTAGCAGGGCACTCAAAACATCGACATCGCCTAAGAGCCTTTTCGGGGGCAACGCAAACCAATAAACCGGGAGCATAAGAGCGGGAGAAAGGGTTCGGTGAGTTCGAGCATAAACGGAACAGAAAACGGCAACGCATCCAACAATCGGATCCCCAACAAACGGAAAACACTAGAGGCGATAAAGGCATCTCTCATTAGGGGCATTAGCCCTAAGCTGGAAGCGCCCGGGTTGCTCTCCGCGAAAACGAGGTTGCACACGAGGACACAAGGAGTGGGATCGAGAAAACAAAACCAAGAAAATCATCACCAGAAAACGAAACAGAAAACCTGCATGCCAAAAATTAACGGACGCCGAGAGACAGTTGCGAGGAGTTTGTTTGGTTTACTTTGCTTTTGCCTTGCGCCTTTGCTGGTTGCGTTCCAAATGCGCCTTCATGCGCTGGATCGTGGCCGGATGTAATAATTGTTGCAACACTGTCCTTCGGCCTTCGGCAACTATCTCTCTCGAACCAGGTAGCCATACAGAACAAACACGCAAAGAACACAACCGAACGCTATCGAACGCCTACTGTTGTTGCAAATGCAAGCTGCTTGCAGGAAGAAAACGTAGCGTAGCAACCAGTGGCACGGAAACAGGCCCAAAGAACAGATGGAACGAGATAAAAACAGAGAGTGAGAGAAAGAGAGAACGAATGAAGAAACAAATTGGGGAACAAACAGAACAAATGCCTAATAAATGTCAAAACTAAGCAGTTCTAGTGGCTAGCTAGTGGTTTTTTTTTTGTTGTGACGGCTGTTGTCCGTGGCGGTGCTATTTGTAGCAGCACTAGCAACAACGTGGTAGTGGTGGTGTTGGTGGGTTGTTTCTAGTTCGGTCATTAGAGAGAACGTTAGAACGGAGGAACGTTCGAGGTTTCGAGGCAGGCGGCGAAATGATCACAAATGAACGGGGACAAGAAAATCGAAACCGAAAAGCAGCGCAAACTTGAGCAGACTTGAGAGAAGAGAAAACGAAAACCGGAAAACCGGAAAAAAACTAAAACTTACCATCTTAATGTCACTGATGGTCATAATGCTTCGTACGAACAGATTGATACGCACAATGGCCGGACCATCTGTGGGCCGTGGTTTGGGTGTGTCCGCGTATATTAAATTGTTCAATTTATGCTCGAGGGGAGGCGAGTGTTTTGTGGGTGTGTTAGGTGGGTGTTAGGTGGGGTGTTGTTGCATATTGTGTTAGGTTTCAAATAATTTATCGTTCGTGTTGTGTGCGTGTTCGTTTCGCCCGCGCGATGGGCACAGAATTCACGGGGTCGCGGTCGGTTTGCGGAATCGATGACACGTTGGTGGATTCGTTTTTTTACGGTTTATAATTTTTTTTTTGGTTTTGAGACGGAAAAGAGAAAATCGTAAAGAGAAACAATCAGCAAACAGCGGCAGTACAGTGGAGCGAAAGGGACACAGAGAGACAGTGACGGTGAGAGGGCTTAATGTGCCCCACAACACGTGGGGCAACATCGGGGTCCTCCCCGATGGGCCGTCCGGTGCCGATGGTACCTATGACTGTGACCGCCCATCACCGTAAACAGCTCGTCGACAGCTCGTAGTACAGTTTCACTTTAAATTAATTAAAATAAGCATTACATTGGTGTACGCTAATGTGTGTGTGAGGGTTACAATTGATTCGGAGCCCTTTTAACATCCCATCCCATTAGTCCTGAAATGGAGCCCCAGCCCCGAAATGGACAGATGAATGAAGTTGTTGCCATTGTTTTAAGGTGCCAAGTGTGCCGAAGGTGGGTGGCCAGAAAGTGGCCGTGCATTGCGTGGCCCCTGTGTATGTGTGTGTGTGTGTGTGTTTAACCGAAAAGTAGCAACCGTGGAACAATTGTGGCACAAACAGGACGAACTATTTACAACCGGGGGCGTGTGGGTAGCGTGCCCACCGGCCCGTCCGGTTCAGTCTCGCCATCGTTTCAGTGTGGTTTGTTTCGATTGCTTGCCGGAGCGAGAGAGAGAGAGAAAGGGAGAGCGGGAGAAGATATACACGAAATCTAAAGCACATCCGCCAGCAGCTGCTGCTGGCCGACGACGATGATCTAGATGATGAAGCTTATTTACAACGCAAGCAGAAGCTGCCATAGAAGGGGCTGTACAGTTGAGGCGGGAGGCTGCCGACGACCGGAGGATCGTCGAATATTGGTTTCAGCATCGGTAGGTAGCCCACCGATCGTCCCATCTTCGCGCCTTGGCGGCCAAAACACATCATCGCCGGCTCAGTGGCTCTCCGGGTGTGTTGACTGCTAGTGAGCCGCGAATGGGCCCGCTGTCCCGAGGATACGAACCGTGCGCCGGAACCCGCTCCCAGTAGACCGAGATATCGTCGGTGTGTTGGATATTTTATTTGTCGTTCCCCGACACTAAACTGCACCCCCGACGGAAGCCCCCGGAAGGTTACGGTGCGGCTACTCGCCGTGGGCACCGGGCGTGGTACGTGTGGTTTCGTTGCTTATTTTATGACCCCGCTCCGTCCGTGGGGGTTGTCCCTACCCTAGCCAAACTATCCCTTAAGTGGACCACCACCCTACTGCGATAGAGCGAACTTTACGAGCCAGCGAGCCGGAGCGGGGCGGGCACATATTGCCGACGATTTGTATTCCTACCTTTTGATGGGAGCGATTTAAGGCAAATGTTTGCCTCGGAAAGTGCAATAATATCATCGTTCACAGTCCACGGACAGAGAGAGAGAGAGAGAGAGAGAGACAGGACCCGGCCGTATATTGCCTCCATCCCGGAGCGGAGTGGTTAAAGATTAATGCGCGACCATCTAGGCTGATTGCGCCGTCCGTCGTCCCGAACACACGGGGACCCGACCGACCAACCGACTCCTTAGAGGCACGATGGCTCAGGGCCCGACACCCGAGAGAGTAAGGAACAAGCAATACAAACATGGGTCACTACCAGGCACCTAGTGGGTGGTGATGCGGATGAGGCCACAGTCCGCGTCCCTCCGTCCCAAAACCTGTCCGAAAGCGGCAGCGAAATTGGAAGAGCAAATTTTGGAGTTAAAAGTTTTCCACCTTCTCCACGGTCCATTCCATGGTCCCACACAAAAAAACCGGGTACGGAGGAAAACTTTTGGTTTTCAGTCCCGTGTCCCGACCGTGCAAAGGTCAGCTCATGTCGGCCGGGGCTCGAACACGGGCCCCCGCTTGGTCTCGGTACACCTAATGGCGGTCGTCCAAACTTTCTCCTTAGTCCGTGTTTCTTTTTCCGCTCTCGCCTGTACTTTGCCAAACTCCTTTTCGGAGGAACTCTTTCGGTGGTGTCCTAATTTTTCCGGTCAGAAGCAGGAGCCATTGACGGTGCCTTCTGATGGCTGAAGCTGCGTAGACCGCCGCCGGATCACCGTCGGATCACCGAAGAATCTACGGTGGACAAACAAAGGTAGAAGCAAGGAAGGGACCCCTGAACATTGAAGAAACCGCGCCGAAGAACTCCGGAACTCGGCGATCGGTCGTCAGCGTCCGTCCGGGCGGCCGGGCAGGCAAATTGGATGGCTCCGGACAACAAACAAATGCAAATCGTTTGTGTAACTCTCTCTCGCGCGCGCGGCCCGTCACTGGCGTTTATAGGTTGCGCTCGAAAGCTTCATCCCGGCCGCGGTGTTTCAGATTATCACTCGAGCGTGCACGGTGTAGGGTGGCGACTTGCAAAAGACTAACAAGTTCACCAGAGTTTGGTCCTCCGGTTTGGCGGTAACGGTTACGATAAAACTTGGACTACTCGGCGACCACCTTCGACCAGCAGCAGGCGAAGAAAAAGGCAGAGCAGAAGCAAAACAAACGGCTAGTGAGAGTGTTTTGTGTAAACAAATCCACCCGGCGTCCAAATTTGACACTAGTTAAGCGTCAAATTGAAATAGATAAACAGCACGCGCCGAAGAACGAGACCCGCAGACGAGGGCGAGAGTTCCCAGAACCCAAAGCAAGAAAAAAAGTAAGGCCTCCAGCTAAATGAAGAGATTTGTGTTCTGCCCATTTGACGTGAACGATGATTTACATGAACAATTTTACCGGCATTATCGGATCAGAGTTTTGCTCTCCTATTTCGTTGTTTGTTTTTTTTCTTCGGCCGCAGCCCCCAGCGCAGCGAGCCGGAGCGGACCCGAAAGGCCCCCGGAAGCCATTCCGCGAAGGACGCGCCGCCGGAACCGACGACGGTCGCGAAGGTCAGCCCCGACACCACCAACGGAAGGGACCGGGTCCCGGGTCCCGGGGCCCGGGGTTTTCTTTTTCTTTTGCCTAATTTGGCCATTTGTATGATCGAAAAAAGGAGGCCAAGAATAAAGGCGAAAGCCACGTGGGCACTGCGCGCGCGTGTGGCAGTGTCACCGAAAGGAGTCGTCGGGCGGCCATCCTTGTGCCCAGACCAGATTCGCAGGGGGTTAAGGCTCGTTAAAAGGATCAAACCAGGGCCCCGGGCTTACGATACGTCGTCGGCGTCGTCGTCAGCGGAGTTTTGTGTCGCCCACCTGGTGGTCGAACCGCCACCCACCTCCCGGGTGGCGGTTGGCCCGAAGCTGGTCGGGAAATTTGCCACCAGCTTTTTTTTTTCTTTCGTTGCTTGTTGGCTGTTTTCCGGAGTTACTGCAATTTACCGAAATTTACCCTTTCGCTTTGTCAAAATATGGTCAAGTTTCGTCGGTGGTCGGTACAGAAAAGAGACCTCCCGGTCGGTGGTCGGTACGGTAAAAGTTCACCGGCATTCGGCAACCAAGGCGCCCCAGCGGCGGAGGCGGTAGCGGTGGCCGGAAGTTCACCACGGGGTGCCATCTTGCGCCCGCCGGAAACTGTTTCGCTCTCGAGGGCCCAGTCTCCCAGGGTCTTTTTTTTTGCGGGCCCTTTTTCCTGCCTTCGGTAAGCCCTGCGGGCATCACAAGGGTTGGGGCCCGTCTCATTTGCATTTGCGATTAAAACGCCCGGAACTGCCCGGAAGGGTCAGTTTGGGCGTACCGTGCGAAAAAAGCCGGAGCGCACGTGGTGCAAAATTGATGGCAGGTTTCGGTGTTGGTCCCCCTTTCGGGGTCTTATCCTTCTCCGGTGGTGGTTCGGGACCACCAACAGGGCGTCCCCCGCTCTAATTGACTGCTTGTGGGCCGATTTGTTGTCCGGGATTTTGGGCCCGCTGTCCGGCTGACAAAACTTTGGTCCGCCGCCAGCCCGTGGTGGTGATTTTAAATTTTTCGAAGCCCACCCGCCGGGAGCTCATCGAAGGGTGCGGAGCGAATATTTTGCACAAATTGGGCCGTCGGTTGATGAATTTTTGTACCCATTTCCCATGCACCGCACGCAACCGGGGCGCGGTGGTAGTTCCCGTGGAATGTCAGAAATCCCGGCGAGATCCGCTCCGGTCGAACCTTCGTCAAACGAGTTCGGAAATCTTTTTGAAGTGTGCGAAGCGGGGGTAAAGTTGGTGACACAACCCGTCCGGTTAGTGCCCCTGGCAGGCGTGGCTAGCATAAATATGACTCGCCGCGCGAAACTTTTAACCCAACCGTAAAAAAACCCGACAGAAACGGAACAAATAGAAAAAAAACCGACCGAAATTTCGGTCCGATTGTTATTGAGACCATTTCGGCTATTTGCCTACGATGGCCCGATAGGCTGTTGGTGGGGTGAAGCAATACAGAGAGAGAGAGAGAAAAGAAAACGGAAACCTTACGGCCCTTTTCCTGATTGGGCCAGTTGTTAATAAAACGATACCGAAATGGAGCAGGGTAAAGCGATGCGCAAAATTAGAGACTTTTATCAACACGCTCACCCTCAGTGAAGGTTGTGAATCTTGAAAGCTACATAGCGGTTTTCGGAATCCAAAAAAAAAACGGAAAACGATAAGAAAGATGGCCGGTGGCGAACTCCCGTTTTCGAATTCGAATTTCGAAACTGCCCGAATGACGTGCGAAATTCGGGTCCGAAATCCGGGTTGGGGCGAAAACAGAAAGGAAGACAACAGAAAACCAGAATTCACCCGCAATACCGTGTGTGTTGCTGTTGCGATAGATGCGCCCGACTAGCACGTTGTTGTACCGCGCGCGCATCACTACCGGAAGCGGGCAGGACGTAGTTGTCAAAACTAGCCTAGCCTACTGTAGTAATAGAACGGAAAAGCGGACTAACGGAAACCGAAAACTGGGACAAACTGGGAAACGAAACGGAACGAAACGGAGACAGAAAGTACTCGGAAGCGGCACTTCCACGCGGTGACGCGGTGATCCGGGGACTGTCGTTTCGCTTGCCCTCCGAAGTCTAGCAACGCCACGAAACGCTAGTCCACGCGGTTACACACTCACACACGCGCGGAAGCAAGTAGTGCGGCTACTGCCGCTGGCTGTGGTGGAACGGAGGGGGTTGGAAGCGGCTGCCTTACCGGTTCCGTTGATGCCCGACGGGCGGATGCGAGCGTCGTACTTGCCGGCGCCGAGGATCTGGTCGAGAATCTTCTTCTCCTTCTCGCGGAAGTTAACTTTGGCATTGTTGGCACTGTTTTGGGGAGAGAGGGGGAGAGGGAGAGGGAGGAAATCGTTCGTTTTACAAGATCATCATTGGGCCCGGTACTTACGGCGGCCAACGGGCCACGGATTACTTGGGCGTCAATATACTTACAGTGATGCACTGCACAGGCAAGCGAAGTAGAAGATGGCCCAAAAGACATGGCCCGGGGCCATTCTGAACCGGGGTGGCGCTTCCCGTCCGGGCTGTCCGGGCTGAGTGGGGATCCTGGAATCGGAAAACGGAAACACCGGAACTGTAGGTTTGATCCACGAACGAATGTGAGGTGCTTAAATTGAAATGTGAAGCATTTTTGATGAAGGCGATGATGGCTGGCAGCACCGAAAGGCACACCGGTGGCCGACACTAACTCAGTTTTATAGCCCACCTCTCCAGCTCCACCTCTGGCAGCCGCCCGACCAACCCAACGCCGCCCAGCCGCCGAAGATAAGATCATCGTAATGGAGTTTTTAATGTCCCATTCTGGCTTCCCTCGGCCTCTCTCGGCTGCTGTCCCCTGTGACGACCTCGCCTTGGCGCCGACACAAATGAGAGATTCTTGTTTTGAGCACACCGTTCCCCGTCAGCGGCCGTCATTCATTTTCATTCTGGCGAGAAATTACAGTCGCCTCTTCCCAAGTGATCAGCGTTCCAGCTGCCGCCACCACCCGTCCAGATCTCGGAACTCTCATTTAAGCCCATCGTCCTGCGCGCACACACACACGACTGGAGTGTGTATCTTGGGTTCCCGTTCCGGAGACCACTCGGGGAGATGTTTATCGGTGGATTTGGGTTTTTGTTCTCATAATGAGTGTCAGAAATTCCAAGTTTTCCGCCCACCCCACGGGAGTTCCCCGGGGGAGGCGGGTCCTGGGCACTCTGGAGGCAGAAACCACATCATTCACCTCGTGCCTCGGCCAGTGGATTGACGTAGTGGACGTAGTGGACGGAACCCGCAGTCTTTTCTAGGGGCCACCGACGCCCGGGACCCTTTTTCTCGGTGACGGCGACCCTTTCGAACGGCCCGTTAATCTACGATCGATGTTTTTTTGTGTGTGTGTTGTGGTTGCTGCCGTTACGCGGTTGTGCGATGTTTTCGATGTGCTCGGCGTTGCGTAACCTGCGTAGCGGCGGGAAGGAGGAGGAAACCGCACCCCAAAGGTTGACCCGTTTCCGTTTCTTTGATATATGCCATTTTTATTTACTCTTTACACGGAGCACGGATCCCCGTTGGGTTTACGTGGGGGACGGGCGCGCTCTCCGTGAGTTGCGGCAGTTCACGAAAGTTTTCATTGCTCCGGCGTCGGCGTGCGTGCGGTTTACGCGGCGCAGAGCGTGTGGGGCACGAGGGTCACCACCACCACACACACACACACACACGTGAGTCATTGCTTGCCTTCCGAATGTGACTTTCGGGTGGATCGAACGTCGCTCGGGAGTGAAAGTTTTGGGCGACCCACCCAAAGTTTTGTGGCGACCAACGGATTGATTGGAGCATTTTTCACGGCACCGCAAGAAAGTAGAACTTTTCGCATTTTGGCAACGTGTAAGGTGCGTGCGAGCCGGCACCGGCACCGCTCGGAAGTTGGTTAACCCGAACAACAATCAGATCAGGGCCCCACGGGAGCCCCCCCAGGGTCCTCCCGGGGGGTTCGTGATCACGTGGCCGTACATCGTGCTCAGTGGTTTTATTTCTTCCCCCAGACCAGTCACCTGGCCGTGCGGTGTTCGGGTTGTTCGACCGCCGCCAATACTTTTGCGCATGAGAAATGGAAATAAATGTTTGATCGTATGAAAGTGTCCCGTCAGTAACCCCGGACCCTGTACCACGGACGGCCGTCACCGGAAGACAAATGGTGAATTACGCTGTGACATGAATCCTGCGGCCACACTGGCACACCGGTTGGTCGGCTTTAGGTGGTTCGGTTTTGCATTTCATAATTCACCACCAACGAAACGCTTCGAAAAGTCACCCGGACGTTCCGATGAATGGCCTACACAAGTTTGCTCTTAGCGGCGGGTCGAATTCGAAGAAAAATACGCTCGCTTTTGCGACAGGATGGTGATCAGATGGTCGGCAACGACGTCCAAAAATGAATGTTAATTTGAAGCATACAATTTCACATCCAGATTGGCACTCCACACGGAGTGATATTCATCTCATTTAGTGGCCCTAAATTCGTTGAGACCATTACTTGTTTGGTAGATTGCATACATCAAGGCGTCGGATAGTAGAATTCCACTCGAGCGCCTGAAGGTATGCAATCAGATTAGCACAACACTAACTTTCGTTGGCCTGCCTCGGTTCGGGATAGTTTTCTGCGTGGTTAGAAGGAATTAATTCCGGTAAATGGCATTTAAAGCGCTCGAAACGCTCACCACACGTTAAACTGGAATATTTAGACAGCCGTTGAGGAGTAGTGTAGTAGATATTTTCTCAATTGAAAGATCGTAAGCAGAGAAGATAAACAACCGAATCGGGAGGCGAAAGAATCCCCAGAAAACAGAATCCCTCTCGGGAACGTCCGTCAAGCAGGGCAGGGAATTAAAAACGCTCCAAATCAAACAACATTCAGTGCTCTTCGAATGCTTTTCGAGTGGACTTAACATTTTAATCTACATCTTGCCGATGGACGGACGTCGTCGTCCGTTGCCCGCCGTCCTTTGGCATCCTAAACTAATCCTTCTTCCCCACCACCGACGCCTCTTCACTCGACGATAGCCAACAAACCCATAAAAAAGTGCTTGATTGATTCGACATTCGGCGACAGCAGCAGCAGCGGCCGAAGTTCGTCGATAAACAAACCATTCGATTTCTCATTTGCTTGATCCGCTTCCCTCTCGAAACCTGACCTGACCCGGCAACGCAAGACTACCAACCCGGACGATATGGTCACTCTCGCTCACTCTTCCGGCACCAAGACAAATCCTTTTTCCGGGCCCGGCTGCACGTGTCCGGCTGTCCGGCCGGGTACGGTACATATTTCATGTTGATGTTTGGAGAGCGTTTTTCGGTCGCTTCTTCCGACGGCGGCTTCCGGTGTGTTCTTGGGTGGCCGTTCTTTTGGGCCTGCGGCCTGGTTCAAGGGTCTGGCGGCCTCTGAGCCGTACGGCAAACACGGCCCACTGCGCCAGAAGTTCGGCGCGTTCTCAAGTGTCAAACTTTCGCCACCACCGTGTGACGTGTTTCGGGCCGCGTTTCGAGTCGCTCGAGTGTCCTTATCGCTAACGACATTGTGCACAGGACATTGAGCTTATGGCGAATGGGGTTTGGGGCGGGGGGCCCCCCCCCCCCCCCCCCCCCCCACACTCCGCCCAACGCGGGTGGTCAATTTATTTCTGATGTTTCTTCTTCGTTAACTCCGCCGGTGCTTCCGCCAATCTCGTTGCTTATTTTGATTCGATTTGGCCACACGACGACGAATGGCACGATCCGTTCGGCGGAAGGATTCCCGGGAAGCTGCGTATCTCAAGTACTTTCTCCCTAATTTGTCGACGTGGACGTCCACGGAACGTCCGGCGAGCGTCCCCGGAGGACCCCGAAGAATCGTTGCCCTAGAAAAAAAGGCTGAGCGGACACGCATCCTTGGGCCGCTGCCGTCCTTGTGCGAAGGTCGTGCGAAGTTTTTATCCCCTCGATTTGATTTCGGCGTTCCGACGAGGGCGCCCGAGAAAGCGGCACCGGGATCCACGATGGGGTGGAGGGGGGGTTGGGGCACATGCGGAGCGTTTTTCCGTTAATTGGGTGCCGCTCATCGGACCGGATTTTTCGGGTGCTTAGGAGCGGGGATGAAAGCAAGCGAAACACGAAACAGACACGAAACGACACGGTCGAAGCGGAAGTGGTGTTCACATTATTTCGCTCTGCCCACTCTGCCCTGGGCCCCGGGCCCGGGCCCTCGTGCTTCCGGGGCTTGCGAAGCCGGAGCACCGCCACCGTAAAAAAGCTTGCGAAAATTGATACTTATGGTAATTAACTTTCCTTCCCTTGGCCACCAGCCACGGCCCTCGGCCCACCGACGCGTGCAAACATTTAAGGACGTCGTTGTCGTCGTACATCCGACGGGACGACGTGGAAGATGTCGCCAGCATGTGCACGATTAATGAGTGGGGCGCCCAACACTGTGGGCCAAGAGGTACGCACCGAACGCTCGGGGAAGCCCTTGTTGACTAGAGCCTCTATTAACAAGTCGGCCCAGGAGCGGTCGACGTTAAATATTTCGAGCGGATTTCATCGTTAATCCGTGGGTTGTTGTTGGGACTGGACCACAAAGTTGATAGAATAATATCCAAACTGCCCGAAAGGTGGCGTAATTAGTTGAACCTTGTGAACCTCTAAAATGGCCGCCTAAATGTAGGCAATCGACAAGCAATTTGATGAGAATCAATTTTAAGTGAATTTTCTCATCATCTCATTTAATTGAAAACATAAGAGCTAGGATTACATAATGTACCGCATTTTATAGAGGCCTCGAGCTAGCCAAGGACCGTAAAAACGGAAAAGCCCGCATTGTTAACTTACGAAAGAGGAAGCTTCAAAAACCGAGCACAACTTTCGCGCGACACCGTTCACCCTTGGAATACTTTCCTCGCAAAGGGGCCGCACAAAGCAGCGGCAGAACCGGGACCTCATCGACCACCATTTGTCGTGGAGCCGGTGTAAGCGTTTCCTGGGGCCACTTCTGGCGCCGTTCCCGACCAGATTGGAATGTGCGGGGCGCTCGGTGACGGTGGCGAAGAACTTATCATGACCGGAAGTTAGATAAAGTCATCCATTGCTCACCGCGCGACCACCACCACCACCACCGGCGACCATTAGAAAGGATGTTTCGTCGCGAGCGCCAGCGCTCCGTATTCGCGGCTCGGCGTAAAAAAGCGGAGGCCCACCCCATCGAGGGCGCTGCGCAACCGTGGCTTGCGCTTAAATTATCCAATTAAATTAGAATGATAATAAAAGTTTAACTTAATTAAATGCGACCCTCGACGGAACCGGAGGGTTTCGTTAGCGGACCAGCCACCCAGCGAGGCAGCCTTGGCCGACACACCGACGTAAATCGCGCAATCAATTCTCGGTCGGCCGCCCGCCCGGCCGGGCCATCATCGCCCACCTGTCTTCTTCGTCCACCACCACCACCACCACCGGTGACGCCGACGACAATCTAATTTCCCGTTCGCATGCCACTCAGACTCGGACTCGGTTTCGGGCCCCGGTGCGAAATGGTTTAATCCAATCTGGGGCCCACCGTCGTCGCCGCCGCCCTGAAATCTCCTGTGCGAGTCCTGCGACGGGATTTGGCTCGGCTAATTTCAGGCGCCATTCCGCAAGTAATGGCTAATTTTTTCGTTCTTTCGACGGTTCGACGGCATCGCAACGACGACGGCCACGCAAACTGCACCATCAGCAGCGACATGCAGCTCTGTCCTGGTGAGTTGGCATGTTTGTGCCGGTGCCCACCCCCCTCCGCCGGGGGGTCTCTAATGGCCGACAGTGCGTTGGCCGCCACGAGAGAATGCATTTGGTTTGGGGCGAGCCGTAACAAATAAAACAAAAAAAAACAGAACAGTGGGTCCCACAAATTGCTGTCATCACTGGCGCTGACGAAGCAGAAAGCGATGCGGTTAAGTGATTGCAGAATGAACGAACGAAAAAAGCAGTGCGGTGCAAAAGGTAGAAATAATGGTGACATAAAAACTCCACCACGGACAGCTGGGGACCTCCGGGCCGACCGGGCCGGGCCGGGTTCGAATGACCGGGTTCGAGGCCCGGTTTGGCTAATGTCCGGCAACCGCAAATGGTGAATTTGATTAAATAATTAAACAGCACCACCAGGCCCCCTCGGACCAGATGTTGGTCGGGCCGGGGCCGGCCATTGCGTAACCGGAGAACGGGCCAGTGAAATTAAATAATGAGCCACGGGGCTTACTCTCTGGCCTGGGGGCGCGGACGACGATCTGTTTCATGAAGCGGTACCGAATTCCTTATGCCCGCTCCGTGCGCTTTGCGTTGCGTAAACATAGAAACAGAAAGCCAACTAGCGCAGCGAGAAGACCGAGAGATGGAGAGAGAGGGAGCGGGAACGGGACCGGGTGGCACGGGTGGTCATAGCATAAAACGCACCTCCTTCAGCAGCAGCAGCAGCAGCAGTAGCAGCAGCCAAACAAACTTATCTTCGGCACGACATCGCATCGTCAGCTGCTGATGACGTGAGATCTGGCCCGCCAGACACAGTATGTCCCCTTGGGGTGTTCGACGTTGTTTTTTTTTTGTTCGTTGTCCTCGTCGTGCAGAGCTGACTGAACAGGACGGAACTTATTTTAAATCTCCCCCCCCACGGCGAGGGCCTGATCAGCTCGATTGTGTAATCACTCTATTATCCGGCCCATCCGGTCTAAGTAATTACGAAAATAGCTCCCGCAATAGCCAACTCGTGTCGGCGTCATACGCAAACGTCAAACGCCGGCCCCATTCTGTGAGACAGCGTCCGGACCGAAGGCTTGACGGGGTGGAGCCTACTGCGTCAACGCTGCGCCAAGATCGTCCGCGTCGGCCGAAGCGGACCATTTGCGGCGCAGCATGCCACTAGTGCTGCCGGCCGTAACGAGCTGCTACATTGTAGGCCCACTGTCGGGAAGGGGCGCTAAATCGGACCGTAGTTGAAATGTTAGTCTATTAATAGGGGAGTTACTAAAAATGGGTAACGTTAAGTTGATGTTGGCATTGAAATCCAAATCACAATTTCTTTCTGTGAACTGAAAACACTGAACAGACACAGGAGCACCGTTCTCCAGCAACAATGTGTCCAGACCAGGGCCCGGGGTGCCTAGGGACAACGGCAAACCGAAGAAAGGTCTTGAGAAAAGTAAGGCCATTTTGAAGTAATTCTGGCAAACCGCTCTTGATTAGCCATGTGGGGGGGGTTCACACTTCGGGGAGTCTGGATCTTGAACTAATGGCAGCCACCCAACTATCATCGTCGTAGCAATTGCGGTCAAAGTCACGCATCGGCTAGCGCGTAAAAATAGTATGAAATTAACACGACACTTTCAAATGCGTATTTGGATTGCCGATTGCATACCTTTTGGCGCCGAAATTGAAGAGGTTTTTTTCCCCTTTATCCATGGCTTCAATTACCGGTCAGTAACGCTGTCATATATGCGGTTCTAATGGTATCGGGCCCTATCTAAGCGGTGCAGAGCCTAGTTTTTTTTGTTATATTGGTACACTCTTGGTATGCTTTGTGAACTTGTGAAGTTCAATTTCAATCTGTCAATTCATTTCTTGTTTACAAGCCACTTAGTATCGAGGTGTTATAGTATTTTTTACAATGGAAAAAATCAAGTGTCGTGCAGTGATTGAATTTTTGTTTTTGGAAGGTTCAAAAGTAAAGTAATAAAATGTATAAACGAATTTTGAAAGTATATAACTTTCACTGAATTGTTGTATTATTGAATTGCTGTATTAATTGGCATTTCAACTTTCTAACCTTTAGTGACTTTTTGGAAAGATAAAGGGGATTTTGTGCGTCGACTCATCACTATGGATGAGACCATGATTCTGAATGGAAACAAATGGCTAATGAGTGTTAGGTAATAAGTTGGAATCTTGTTGGAACAGTCTCGTGTATTGTTCAGGGAGACTATACTGAATATTTCAAATCATATTTCAAACCATAAAATTGTGTTTTTCTTACCGAACCGCAAAACTTATTGAATATGTTCAAATACCGTGTGTCGGCACGAGTTTGTAAAGCAAACGCTGGAACGCAACCGCTACCGATTATGCGTTTCCGGTAATCCTTTCCAGTCATTCAGTGGCGCTCCGGCACACTCGATAAGCTAATTCGGCTGCAGTGCAAATTGAAATCGCGGTTTGGCCTTAAATCTTCGCGCCCTAATTTTTTGGCCAGCCTAGTTCCATTACTAATTCCATTACGAATCCGAGTCCATGTTTATCCGCGGTAATATTGCTCGCCGATTCCACGGTGGGGAGAGTTCCAAAAACCAATATCGGCTGCTGCTGCTGCCGCTGCGTTATTCATGGCGCGGCCCGCCGGAAGTGTTAAGCGCCTAGAAAGCCGGGGCGACCCCGAGCGCCATTAATATGCCGAAATTATAATTTCATTTCACACCGTGCGGCGCGCCCGTAACAAGCCACACGCAAAACGGTGCGGTGTGGCCAAAGTTTGTGGGCTGCCGCCGTCACCACCGCCATGGCGGTGGGTTAGGCTAAACATTAAAGATCATGAATATCAAATCAAAATGCACTATCGCCGCGCGAGGCCGGGGCAAAGTAATTCAATATTCGCTGCCGCCGCCGTCGAACCCGGCACACGCGTAACGGCTCACCGGTTCACCCGCGGCGTGGCGAAAGGGAGGCAAGAAAAAACAAAACGCCGTTCCCGTCCGTCCGAAAAAGGGCCGAAACAAGGTAACGAGCACGAAAGTCACCGAAAGGAGGCCCCGTGGGTGTCGCGGGCCCTTCTAATCGCGCGCTCGCTGGCGATTAGCATTTTGATAAGCGCCGCGTCCTATCGTCGCCGGCCACGAGGAGGGCGACAATCGAGAGTACCGGCGGCCTCGGTGGCAGTGAGTTTGGTTGCCGGTTTACGATATTATCCAAAGACTGCCGCCGCCGCCGCTTATGGTGTCCTGTTACTTTTCGAGAACTTTATCGAATGCGCCACGACAGCGGGCGGATCGGGACTTTCGCGAGACGTTTATTTACCGTTTGCCTTGAACGGCACAGTTTGGCACACCTGCGGCCGATGCCGGCCAGGTGCTCGATGCCTTTCCCGGGACCCCGCGCCCCCGTTTTCCGGTCCGAAGAGAGAATCCGAATTTTATTCCTTCCATAAAAGTGTCGGGCGGGCCAGCGGGGGACAGAAAAGCACGTCCCGAGTCGCATTGTCACCGATCGCCGCGCAGGGGGAATTATTTTGTAAAATTTTCCCAACAACACTTTTCCGCCTAACGAACCGTGCGCCAGCGCCGCGTGTGTCACGCAGCAGCCGGGCGTGTGCGTGTAAGCGGACCCCGGCTTTTTGGGTGAAACTTTGGCCAACCGGAAGAACACCCGGTTCTAGCGCCCACCAGCAGTTTCTCGGAGCCCGCGGGAGCCCGCCACCCACCCGGCGGGCCATCTCGGGAAATTCGAAATTTCTCCAAGGATGCCCGGTAAAAGGATGTTTTATGGGACGCGGCGACATGTGTGAACCGTCGCCGGTTCACCGGCACGCTCCACTGCCGATCCTTATCCTAGGGTCCTCCGGGTCCTCCCGCGCCTTGCGTGGGGGGCGGGGGGGATGTAACACCAGATGTAAAAAGCTAGCTCCTTTCAGGTTTCTCATAAAAAACCGGGACCGTTTGATTATTCCTCTGCGAGATCAGAAGGCCATAAATTTTGCGATGCCCAAAACGGGTCCTGCCGGTGTGCGTGTGTGTGTACGGCAGGAAATTTATGGAAAACCGTCGTGGGAGATGTTTTGCTGTGACACCGCACTGCGGTGCGGGCAGGCGGGCGGGCGGGTGGACAGGCGGTACCGGAGTCAAGCGCCAAAGATTGGAGCAATATTGCCACTCAACGGTGCTTCTCGGTGCCGTCGTTGAAGAGGCGTTGAGCGCTGGCAGTTTACGGCACGGCACTTCCGCCATTCAATAATTCATCGTTTTCAGTTGTTTCGTAGCTTCTGCCTCTCTCTCTCTCCCCCTCTCGCTCGCACTCGGCCGGATGGCGATGCAGACGACGATGGAAAATTAATAATTTCACTGCAGCGTTAAATGGAAAGTAATCAGCTTCTTCAGCTCGTTTCGCGAAACATTTTAAAATGTATTAAAAGTAGCTTTTTCACGGAGGGGTGGGGGGCCGGGGGCGCCAGGAGGGGCCTGTTCAGCGGGGCCACAACACAGATCGGTGCCCAACAACACGGGGCACGTAAAATGCGAACCCATAAACCTAAAAGCGAACGGGCGAAAAAAGAAAACAGATTCCTAGCGTTTAGGGGAAACGCTTGGGTGCGCTCGTAAATCACACACGGCACGCGGCACGGGGTGGTTCCGTAGGTCGTCCCGGAGGGCCGGCCTGGCGGTCGTCCTGGCGGTCGTGGAAAATTATTTGTTTCCAACAATCAGCACCTGTCACGGGGCAGGTGATGAATATTTCATGGAACTCGTCAATTTATCAATTTAGGTTATGGCGGGTGACAGGCGCGCGAAATATCGCTAATTCGCCCGGTGCACTTGGTGAGACTGCGACGGTCTACTACTCGGGTCTTAGCACACTCTCTACGCCCGCGTTATGGCAATTTAGTTGACGGTAATCAGGCCCGTTACTCAACAACCTGTTTGACAGCAGCAAGCTAAGGTAGGCAGAATTGAAACAGTCGTTGATGGCCGATTTGCCAGCTGATTAGAGTGTGATAGGTTGCTTGCAAATGTAGCTGTACAGCTGTGACAATTAGGCAGTTCAAGCAGATCTCAGGTAATAAAAACAATAGAAAAAACTTTAAGCTAGATATAAAACATAAAGCTAGAGTTTGCCATAAGACAGAGAGCAGCCTAGCCTAGAATGAGGATAATAAACGTGATAACAAATATAAAACAAAAGTGCACGTCAGAAAGAGATGAAATAGGTAGCGTTTTTGCACTGATTAATGGACATGTCAAAGTGGACATATCGAATCGAGTGGATCAAGACTAGAGGACGATTGATTAGGGTAGACATCTGACTCCGCCATAAGACGCTTTCTTATAACCCGCTCAGGTGGGGACAAGAAAACATTGGCCAGTAAGCACAGGGCATCTAGTTGAGCAGTTGGAAGCTTGAATGGCATGTTGCTGACACCATCCAGTCTTCGAGATGGCGACTCAAGTGAATCGTCTTTGAACATCCTGGAGCGTGTTTTCCCTACAGTGAGTCAGAGGGTGCCAAACTGCACGCCAACTACCGTCAAGAATTGGTCAGACCACAGCACAGTAAACACGTTTCAAACACATTGCGTCAGCGTCACATGTAAATGAAAGCCTAGAATCTAACACAACACCCAACTGATGAATTGAACCTTGCTGTTGATACTGGTCCTGCGTCAGAGTGGTATTAAATGTAAAAGATCTTTCGTGAAGAATTGTGGGTGAATTAAATTGAGCATTTTAAACCCAGGGCAACCCCCGGTAATCCCGAGCAATACGGAGCAATAATTCCTGCTGATGACTTACGCCAGATGGTGGAGCAAAAGCAATTGTTCTCCGCGGCTGGCATTAACGGAATTGTTCTCGGAAGGCCGGCCGGCCTTTCAAAGACGGATGAATAAAAGATAGCCACGTCATGGCACGTGTCTTGATTAGATGTGATCGGCTCACGCTTCTTTCTAAAACAATACAAGGTGGCCTGCAGGTGAACCGAAGCGTTTATTCTTGCATTAGATTAGACAACTGTGGGTCTGTGGCAAATTTATTCAACACAAATTCCGGTCGACTGACCAACCGCCCATCGTTAGCGTTAGCGGTGCACATTCCACAGCTCCGGAATGTGCCGGCGGCAATTCTGCGAATATCTTTTTTGTTCTGTAAGATCAGAGAGAAAGTTGAGTTCTTTGCGTAAGTACCACTTTGTTGCTTTTTTATGTAATCTATCAGCTATTCGAGACGAATTGATTCTATTCCAGATCAAAATGAGAGACTAGGCCTTTTATTTTCAAATACTTAATATACTTTTATGCCGTTCATATTCCTAACTATAGGCGCAATAGTTGATACCAAAATAACGCAATGGACCTCAGGATCCTCGGACTAACGGATAGATGAATCCTTGCGCTTCACAAAGGGCTGAAAGGGGATTCAGCGAGGTGTTCAGCCAAAAACAATCCGTTTTCCCTCCCAGGAACTTACGGAGCTACCCTCGTTCGGATTAGAAAGTAAAACACTTGTTCGGCGGAAGAAACAAAAAAAAAACCTAGACCCCTGAAACACCTGCCAATTGCTACGCTACGGTGTAACGCTTAAAAACCCATTTCCCCCATTCGACCGTCTCGAGGTGACGACCCAAAAGCGGCCCAACGTCCCACCCGGTAAGGGAGCGGGTGAGGGGGTCCGTCAAAGTAGTGAAGCGAAAGTGTGCGAACAGATCATAAAACGTGGCCTCTCCCCGTGGCGGTGTGGCGTCTAGGACCGTTGTTTTTTTGTTTAAGGCCTCCGCCCCCGGTTGCTACACACTCTCGGCTTGCCTCGGTTTTTATGGCGCCCCGACGAGCTACGATTAATGACCGAACGACTTGCCGCGCGCCGATCGTTTGTAGGGCGGATGAGGCGGCGGCCAATAAAGAAAAAAACCGGTGGCGACGGAACATAAAACTAAAGACCCCCCGCGGCAGTTGTAAATTTGTAAACGGACACCTGGATTGCCTGTGTGTGTGTGTGTGTGTGCGTCGGTTCTATTGCGCTGCGGCGGGTTAGATAGAGCTCGGCGGCGACCGGCTGGAATCATAACCCGGGAGGCCGGCGGGGGGGACATGTTTGTGGGACACCAACGACAGCAGACAGCATAAACCGCACCGCTACTACATGCGGTGCGTGTGTGTTTAAAGCGGACCTAATTTGTGACCCCATTTTTGAAGCCCATCATCAACTTCCCGGCGCGCTGCATGATTAACGAGCTATTGATGCGTTGGCCAGGAAAAAACGGCTGCCAGGATTTACTGTCCCCCGGCGCCGCAGCAAATGGGATGTTAATTAAGCTAAGAAGCTGCCCGTAACGAACCGGGACCACCCCGAGTCCCGCACGCAACGCTTTTCGCAACAATACCCTACCCGATCGCAGTTGAGCCGCGATCTGCGTGGCGTATTTTTAGCCCGAAATGCAGTGGCCGGCTCTGTTCGCCTATGAAAAATGGGTCCGTCTGGTGGCGGCACGTGCTGCGTGATGATTATGAGAGCGCGGAGGGCCACATAATGGCCACTCGATGATGATGGGTTCCGTATGGCGTATCCGCGCGTATCACCATCACCATCACCGCGTGTCGAATCGTGTCATTCGTGAGCCAATTCTCACTCAACAAAGTGAACTTAAGTGCCCGTACGTGAACGCGGGCCGGGGCGCTTCCTGTCCCCGATGGGTGGGGGCCCACGAAGACGAAGAAGACGGGGGCCGCCAGATGATTGATGATCATCGCGACGAAAGTGACCCGGACGGCGTGAGTTTGGCAATAAAACCGGGCGAAGACATGTGTGCCACTGTGTGACGGTTGTCAAGGCGAAGCCGGCTTCGTGGCCATCTTCGTTCACCAACTATACCCCGGGCTCCTGGAGAGGTCCGATCCGGGTTTTCGTAATTAAATGATAAATTGTGAGCACACTCCTGGCCCGGCCCGGCAGGACTGCAGTCGGGTTGAAGGGCGACATTTAAATTCCACTCACGTGCCGAGCGTGGCGAGCGCGTTTGGCGTTTGATTGCAGCTCACGTTGGCGCCGGCGTCGGGGCGACCGTGACCGGTTTGTATCGCCCGATCCTAGGCTAGGATCACCTTGGGCTGCACCAAGGGCCACCCGGTGGGGGGCCACCTACTTATGCATTCCGTGGCCGTGGCGCATTGCAACCCGAACGTGTCACGTTTGCGATGGAGACGCCTGGTGGCTGCTATAAAAGGGCGGCCCCCTAGAGCCTAGAGATGTAGTGTCCCTCTCTCTCCTCTGCGTCCACTTCACTCGTTCGGCTCTGCTGCGTTACTAATCATATTGCATCATCTTCTCCGGGCTGCGTGGCTCCGGGCTCTGCAACATTCGGGTCCGGATTGAATGCAGTAGAACTGAGGCTGGGGATACGAAACGAGGACAGTAATGACCATCGCTCGACCCAGGGACGGACCAGAGGACGGGCAGTCAGTCAGTCAGTCAGTCAGCCAGCCAGCCAGCTAGCAGGGCCGACCGACTTTGGCGCTAGTCACCGATGCTGGGCACGTCAAGCGCTTGCGAGCGCTTGACTACATTTTAAATACTCCTCCTAGTGCCCGAAACATGCCGCAGTCGGTGGCGACTGTCGGGCTCGACAGCTGGAGTGCGACGGCACGGCCAAGAGCGAGACCGAGCATGATTGTGATAAATTACAACCCCTACCGATGTGCCGAGCCGAGCGCTGAAGAAGACATAGATTTGGTGCTCGTCCGTCCGACCGACCGACCGACGGCAGCCGCCAAATCGCCGAGGATGTCACTCCGTGGATTGTTACGCCAACTTGTGACGTTGTGGCGTTTTTTACACCCCCCCCCCCCCCTCTCTCTCTCGCACGCTCTCTGGGGGATCTGTGGGATGTGTCCTTCAGCGTGCTTGATATTTCTTTAGCCTAGGTTTTGCTTCGCCTTCATACCCCACGGCCACCACGAGCACTGCACTGCGCGCCCGGCAGGTGGTGCTGAATGGGACAGAGGACACGGTTTTTTGTCGTCCTTTCGTTCGTTCGGTTTGGAAACGGTTCTCCTGTGCGCCTCGCAGCAGCAGCAGCAACGCAGGGGCCTCATCGGGCAACGTTGCGGTGTAATTTGTGGGATGGGTTTTTACCGACTGACTGGCTGGCTGGCTGGCTGGCTGGCTGGCTGGCTGGCCCGGTGTGTGTGTGTGTGTGTGGGGCGAAAGAAATCGCAGACGGGCGGCTGGGTCTTTCTCTTGCACGATCCTGCGGTGCCGTGCTATCGCCAGACCGAGGGCCGAGTTGCGGAGCTCGTAAATCATAAAGTTCGCTCCGCTCGGTGTTTTGGGGTTGTGAGTTTTTCTTTTTTACATTCTTTTTTTCCCCCGCTGGTGGTGGTGCAGCTTTGGAATGCATTTTTCTGTCGGGCATAATGATTCCAAACGGGGTCGTTATTGTTATTCATCGGGGTAGCGGGGCGTTCGGGTTTTTTTCGGTTACTTGCTTGAGTACATCTATGAATGTAGATGAGAAATTGGCCCGGTCACGCTCGGTGTCAAAAGCCAAATTAGTAGCAAAAAAGGCGTCGCTCCGACCCCGTTACTAAACGGGGTTACAATTGGCCGGGGCTTGCTTTACATTTTTAAAGGCGACCAGCACGAAAGACATGCAGCACCGATTGCATACCTTCGGGCGAATGGTATTGAAAGTTTGGGTTGCGATGCGCTCAAAAGCTTAATTACGAAAGCTTCAAAAGACTGCAAACCAACGGTGGAAAGCCACCGCGTGCCAATGCTCGTGTTCGCCTGTTATTATTGCAACAAACTTTGAAACGGTACTGCGACAACGGGAACCAATTGATCGGCAAATGAAACCTCAATAACTCATTCTATTGGTTTTTCGGGCGAGGTTCATCAAAGACTAATGTATTTCCATTGATTCGCTCGTTCGTGCGGCGAATGATTGATTGATAGCAGCCCCAAACCCACGCATGATGACGATGGCAAAAAAAGCCGGGAAAGTAATCAATTGACACCGGTCCACAACCAGACCAGATGGCATCGATCCAACACACACACACACACAGTGCACTCGCCTCGCTTTCTGCTACTTATTGATGGTGGCCACGATTTACTTGGTCCCTTAATTATCGCCCTGCGCCGGGGGTTTCTTCTCCACCGAAGGGCTGAGTGCCGCCCTATCATGGCACCATCCGATTGGAGCTGAGCGTGGGGTTTATGTTAAACATAAACCGAACCGAACCGAGCGTCACGTACCGGCACACACACACACGCACGTGCCGCATACAGAAAAATTCATTTGCTTATCCAAACATCCGGTACGCAAAGGCTCCAATTAAGAACGCCGGGCGCCCGAGGCGTGGAGAATTGAGTTTGAGATCCGCAGTCCCGCAACCCCAACGCTCCGGGCGTTCGACGAAGGACGCGGTGCCGAGGATTAAGGAATAAGGCTCGCCTGGCCCGTTTCTTTTCCGTTCCTCTCCGACTACCATTGTGGTGCGTGCCGAGCCAAGGATTATCTTTCGTGTTCCGTGGGGTGGTGAATTTTCGTTTCTTTTATTCGGTTCGAAAGGCAAACGAACCGATCAGCAAACATAAGCCACATCCATCGACGGACACTTACCGGGCGTAACTGGAGAAAATAATCAAACGAAAGCCGCCACGAACCAAATGCTTCGCGAGTTCCGTCAACGGAGCTTATGCTCGACGGATTTGCCTCCGATGGTGGTTTCTCGATCGTTTCACGGTACGGAGGCCCAAGACCCCCCCTCCCGCGAATGCTCGGTTGCTAAAAGGGGGCGTAGTGGCCCTCCGGTGGCGGCTCCCGGTATTTATATAAATCCTCATCGATTGGTTCGGCCAAATTCGGCCTGCGAAGCCCCCAAATTGAGTCCCCAACCTTGATCGAACGCGAAACCGGAAGAACGCGAATGAATGGCCGGTGCAACAAGGCCGCCCAGGATTTGCCGATGAATGATCTTCGTGCGGCACAACCGAAGGACGCACCGGTGGGGCCCGAAGCGGAACCATTAGCGCGACAATTTACGCAACGTTCGAAAGCCATAAAAAGTATATATACTTTTCTCCCAACTCTCCCAGTGGTTCCGCGTGTCCCGGTGCCGGCTGTGGCCACACGGCCACATAAACATGTTTCCGTTTGCCCGGGACTCCCCAACACGACAATGGAGTGACATAAATCGGGTGGAACATTTTGCGTAAAGCTGGTCCTCCCGGCCCGGCCACGTGCTCGGGCCACGCGGAAGAGGAAGAGGAAGGGCCGCTGCCTTCGGTTCGGGGACCGTAAAAATAAATCGAACATTGAGCCATAAAAGACCTGACGGTGGACGGCTTCGGTGGTGGGTCGGTCGGCCGTCACCGATCGATTCGCCGTTCCTCGGAGAGAGAGAGAAAAGAAAACGAAACAATAGCAATGGCGAATCGAGAACAAAAGGGGACACAAAAACGAGCATGAAGGCAGCCCGGAATTTCAATTGCAAAATGAAAGAATGAAAATAGGGAGAGAAGGAGAGAGCGAGCGTCACAAAAAAGTGTCCCCAAAGATAAGTTCGCACAATCGAAACGAAAAGGATTTACGAGCGACACGAAGGAGTTGAAAGAAGTTGAAGAGGACTTTGGGAGCCACTGGAATGTCGCAAAGAAATCACTTTCCAAAGTGGAGGGGCCACACACACACACACACACACACACAAGTGGTCGACGGCAAGGATGGCGCAAGGATCAATTGTTGAACCGTCGGTCCAAGCGGCGACAGCGTGGCACCGGAACCAACCCGGGCTTGACCGGAACCAACCGGCGTTGACGCTCGATGGCCGATCGTTTATCGAGACGTGCACTCCACACTTCAAGCCGCATGCCGGGGTCTACTGCTCCCGGTCAGTGAGTGGCGAAAATTGTTTTTTTTGCACCACTTTTTCTCGGACGATCAATCGGGAACGAAGAGCGCTACGGGAAAGGAGTCGACCGTCGGCCCCCCTTCCGAATCGGTTGGTTCCATTCCACACGCACACCTGGCACGGCAGGTTGCTGAGGTCAACAAATAGCTGCGACGGTGCTCGGGCGAAATTCCCGACGTTGTTTATTTCCCATTTTGTTTTAGTTTCGCTTTTTCCTATTTTCGGAACCCTTTATTCAGAGTTTCGGAAGCCGAACGCACAGCGCCAGGGGTTCTGAATGGTCAAAATTAAATCGTTGTATATCTTTGACAGTTCGGCGTACTCGAACGGTGCAGTTTTTGACGTTTGTGAAACGTTCCATTAGCGCACTTTCAACGCTGTGCCAATTACACGCCAAACGCACCCGTTGCTGGGGGATGAAAAACTTGGATTCCTTCCGGTGAACAGCACGGAATACGATCTACGGAAATATGGACCAGGGTGCCGAAGACTACCCGGTACCTTGTAAACGGTGAAAGATACGACCGGAACAGAACGATTGCTTGGGCTTCATTTTTAGCCAAACTTTGAAAATCGATCAAAAGGATTTAATGCTTTCGAGCAAAAAAAAAAAAGGAAGGCATTCAATTTTTGACTGCAGGAGACAGTGCACAACGCCTTCACGGGTGTAGTGAACATTTTTTGGGAACAACTTTTGGGTGTAGTGAACATTTGCTCTAATTTCCAAACATCAACTTTTGGTGGGTCATCCTATGTGGCGGTCAGTATGTAACTCTGAACAGGCCTCCTAGATCGAAGATCCGATCCGAAACAGCAGCTACCCGATAAAAGGAGAAGAAAAGTATCAAAACTAGAGTTCGCATTTCTAAGCTGCAAAGAACACTCTGCTTTAGTTGAACCAAATGTACAACTTGTCTTTCATCCTTCCGTTGTCGTTGTATTTCAACCAAACGTCCGTAAGTGATGGTTGTAGTAACTATTGAAGTATTCTTGAAGTATTGATACATTCACTTTCTCAGTCGAGCATGGTCGAAGCATGGCTAGGAATGTTGTTGCGATGTGTGAGGTTATGTTGAAAGTCTGTTTTTGGCCTTCCCAGTTTGCGAGAGCGTAACGTAAACCGGCGCACGTGCGGTATGTTTCGAGCTTTCGCTCATTTTTTAGTAGGCTTTAATATTTTTGTTATCAAACGTTTTTACGATCACCAACAACGAGGCCACCGCGATTCCGACACAACTGTCGCCAGTTCTAATATATTGTTTTTATTTTACTTTCTCTCTCTCTCTCTCTCTCTCTCTCTCTCTCAGGAGCGATAGACGATTTAAGGTTAAGGTTTACTTTTTACGACAAACACTGTACGAAATCGGACGGCGCCGGGCGCGACTTGGCCTTGATTCGGCCGAAGCTTGGGTGGCCCCCAAAAATTAGACCAAACAGCGTCCCCGTCGACGCTTCAATTCGGTTCCGGTGCGGCCACGTTTCCGGCCGCCCATTGCCCCGAATTTTGGTTCGCCGGAACTCGGCCCAAAACAAAGCTCCCGCTAGCCCGTGGCATAGGATCGGAATCGAGCGTTCTCACTCAGAAGGAGTAAAACCAAAAAAAAAGCACAAGAAAAACCGATGGAACCGAATCAAACTGTTTACGACGGCCTGGCCCAGGCCAGGCAGCCGGCCTGGGTATGAGTGAGTCCCGCCGTAGCGTAGCGTCGCCTTTGCGTAAATCCTTCTCCTTGCGTTCGGTTCGTGAAACGCTTAAACGGCCCCCGGTCCCGGTCGGTTGGGCCGCCTTTTGCCGACGGGGGTGGTGGTTGATTATTTTATTCATGAGCCTGCCATCGGCGCGGTAGTGAGCGTAGTATGTTGTAGTAGGGTGTGGTGCTCGTTGTCGGCAACGTCGTCGTCGTCGAGTAAGAAGCGCCGAAAAAAAGCCAGGGGGTACGTTACCCGTGAAACGCTCGAAGATGCTGATGATGACGACGATGATCACGATGCCTGGTTGGTGTTGACGTTTGCACTACGGTTGACTTTGACGTGGGTTGCGAGGGGCCGCGCGATGGGAATTCGAATGGTGACGGTGACAGTAGTGGCCGTGTTCGATGATGCCCCCCCCCCCCAAAACGCCGGTAGTGGATGCGAGCCCCTGGGTGGCTAGCGGGCCCGTTTCTTCGTTAATTCTATTTTATTTGGCTGCAATTGACGGTTTCTGCCAGTGACGGCGCGGTCGAGTCAAGTTTACGTGCCGGTCCGCACCGAGGGCGCTAAATGAGGGGCACTTTTGGGGTTGCCCAAACGTGCTGCACGTGCAGCTGTTTAACCCGAACGGAACCACCGGTCCCTTTACGGCCCAACCCCCCCTGCGGGGGGGTTTATGACACTGCGCGGCAGGCTGATTTGTGTGTCGTATATTGCGCGAAAAAACGGCGCTTGTCTATGATTCGGAAACGGTTTCGGCAGACGGCCTGCGGGAAAGCAAGGAACGGCCCTAATTTCCGTCTGTTAGAGGCAGCTTAACGGGGGAAACCAGTGTAAAATATTGGCCCACCCAGCACCGCTGATTGCATACTTTCAGGCTTATTTGTGCCCACCCAACCGTGCGCCTCAATGTAGGCAATTCTCAGGGTTCGCTCAGTTTAGGGCCCCCCGGTATTAAGTGATTCAAAAGTTTCGAATAGGTTTAGCGGTGTTGGCCCATAATTTACACTCAAGATCGTTTGCGTAAGTACGTAGTCACAAATTCGCCCCCCCCATCACCGGCGCCAGCGCAATTTCATCCCATTAATGTATTGGGGTTCTCCGGCGGCGCCTGATCACCTTATCACCCGACGGATTGGCCATTGCCATAAATCATTCGCCGATCGTTAGTCCACTCGCCACCCGGCCAGCCCGTCGGCATCGTCGCCCGTTGGTCGCCCGAAAACGTGTGCCCGAAATTCATGCTTAACGTGCCGGGTGAAACTGGCGGCCATTTTGCGCTCCAATAGACAGCGCTCCACGGAGTTCATCCCGGGGGGGGGGGGGAACAAGTTGCGGATGGATATTACTTTTCCGCCGCTACCAACCGGAGCCCTCCCGGGTGTGTCTGCCTGGTTTTTTTTTTCTATTCGGAACCGAAAACTTCGGCACGGAATCACCGAAAATCCATCCAGCCCATTGCAATAAATCACAATCTCAATCCGTGAGACTTTGCTAAGACTCTCGTTCCTCGCCAGACTAGCTAGAGGGCTAGAGGGATAGGACAGCAAATCGCCCGGTGGATGTGGGAACGCATCAGCAACAGCAAAAAACCTCCGGCCATTCAGTGCACGCGACCTTCCGGCAGGCTGAGCCCTGGGAAAGCTCGGAAAAGTGGAACTCACAGCGCTTGCTTTCCCGGTGCAAAGGTGCCGAAGGAAATGGTGCATGAACGGTGCGCGAGGAAAATAGGCCACACCGACGGAAGCTGTGCCAATTCCGCGTGATGGCTCGACGACGACGACGGCGGCGGATGCGGTGCATTATTTTTAGGACACTCTTTCGCCGCCGGGCTCAGGCCGTTTCATTGACGAAAAAATATTGAATGAAAATGGGCAACAACCATTGGGTTCGCTCCCGAACCCTCCCCCCAGAAAACCCTATTAGATGGTTGCCGTTGCCGAAAATTCGAATTACGAACGAAGGCCCCGCAGCGGACACGGGGGCCACTAAAACGCTGGCAAGGCTTCCCATCGGTGGCTCCACCCCCTGAATGGACGTCCCCATTTAGCATTAGCGTGGAATGGATGCTCCCAACAGAATGAGCAGGGCCGGGCTGGGCTCCTTTTTCGGACTCTTTTTTTCCGGTCCGTTTCCTTTTTTTGGCGCTTACTTCCTTCGCCTGGCGGGCGGAACTGGATCTGCGTCACGAAAGGCTGCGGCAAGGCTTTTAAGGGAAGTGCCGCTCGGCCGCGCTATTAGGGGGTTCCATTTTCATCCCGAGCACCGAACCCGAGCCCAGAACCCAGAGCGTCCGAACCGAAAAGAGTTATCAGATGGCACGGTCGGTGAACGTGAATCGGCGCCACCGGCGAAATGGTGGCCGTGCAGTGCACCGTGGTGGTCACCGTTCCGGTGAATGCTGATGGCTGGCCTTGGGTTGAGATGGAACGAAACAACAAAAAAAAGCATTTGCCGCTACAAAGCGCGTTAAATAAAAATATTCCTCACCGAGCTGAGCGCATGGCATGGCATGTCCGGCAGAGAAGACAGAAGGCACCGCGGGCGTTCCGATTATTCGAGGAGCTTCTCGGTTTTGATTGTGGGAGAAGAACCAGACGCATTAATGTTTATGGGGCTATCCATTTTTAAATCGAATTAGTTTTCCAAGAACAACAAACGGCGCGGATCGCTGATAGATGCGCGAGAAAAGTGGGAGATAACCCCTTTCTGTCCGGTCTCCGTGCGGTCCGAGGCTGTTCCGTGCGACGATGAACTTCGCATACCAAATGAACCGAACGCGGGAATAGTGAAGGGGGATAAAAAAGGGGCCATTTTCGGGATAAACTCGGCGCGTTACAAATTCATGGCTCTTATCTTTCGGTGTTCCGGTGACAGCTTTTCCTGCCCATTCCATTACATTAGGTCTACGGGAAAAAAAAACTGCCTCCGTTCAAAACAAGACCAAAAGGCTTGTGCATCACTCGAACCGAGAAAATTGCCTGTAATGCGGATAGTAAACGACAGTTTGCTTGAGATAATGGGATTTAGTGGAACTTTTAATAGAGGAAAATGCTCCAGAACCTTGCAAAAGCTGTCTGAAAATGGCAGGAAAAGACACGCCTTTGCAGATAAAAAACAGTAGAAGATTGTTTATTGAATTTTAAATTGAACGATCCCAGCCTTTCTGATAAGTGGAGGCTTTCTCGGTGATCGTTTTCGGTTGAAGACCGCTACTGGTAACGGCTACTGACAGCCGAAACGAACCGGTTCGGGCTGCTCCGTGAAACCGGGTGTTGGAAGTGTCGGAGATCGAATCGACCGGTTGGATTTATTTTTCAGTTCGTTTTTCTTATCAGTTTTTCTATTATTTCCCCATCCTATTCCGATCGTAGTATGCTGATCAATTTTCCCCAAAAGTTATGCATATCGTTAAATTTCCCCAATAAAATTAAATCTATTATGAAAGGCGTGGCAATGAAAAATGAGTTACTTTTAAAACGACATCATAACAAGCGCTTACTTTGTTCTTAAACCGAGTCGACCCATTGACTACCGAAAGAGACCTGTACTGGGTACAAAGGCACCCGGCACTCCGGTCTGCGGAATGAACTTCCAGAATTTGTTCCCATATTTATGCTCATCATTACACAACTCCTACAAAACAGTATCGTTGCCGGCAACACACACACAAGCACACGTGCGCGTGGCATTGTTAATCGGTTGCCGACAGAAACACGGCACAATTCACGCACAATTAAGGCGCGGCAAATACTCAAAAATTAAATTTGCATAATCTCTCACCGCAGCCACAGCCGTGCCCTTGCCTTGGCCCTTTCAAAAGGAGTAATTTCAAACTCTCCGCGAAACCCGAAACCTCTTCAACCGATTGCCGATTGCCGGGCCCGCACGGCATGGCTGCCGGCTGCGGGGTGGTGTGGTACCCCGAAACCAAACACCGAATCAACAAACGTGAGCGAGTGAGTGTTTGATGCATTTTTAATGAAACAACACGCAGCCCCCATGACATGACTTTCGGGGACTCGCGCTCGCTGTGGTGCCGTGGCGTGGCGTGGCGCGGAGTGTGTGTGTGTGGAAATTACCATTAACACAACCCACCGGTGACCACCGAGTCGGTGGAGGGTAGGGGGAGAGCGATCAACATATCGCCCCGGTTGGGCCACACCAGGCGGGCACCAGGCGCCTCCATCGCCGGTCGGCCCGAAATTTATGGAGGCGCCTGGTGCCCCGAACACCGGCGAGGGCGAATGATTGAAGCGTAAACATTTAGCTAAATCTCGTCTACCATTAGCGAGTGTTGAGACGAACGCCCCCCTGCCCCACACCATCCCCCATTTCTCGGGCGTTTCACTCGTCGATTGAGTTCCTCCAATCGCTTCCGACTTCCGGAGCCAAAACCTCAGCCTCGGCTCAACCGTCGGTGCTGATGGGAAATTTGTGTGACTAATTTATGAGGCACGCGCAGAAGGCGAGGAGGTGCACCCGCCCAGCCGCCCGCACCCCACCCGTGAATGGGGGAAGCAAATTAGCGATCGTTTGAGGAAGGGACGATGGAACGGGGCCGTGATGCGTGTGGTTGCGTTGTGTCAGGTATCGGATCGGATGGCGAGTCAATTTGTAGCCTTTTTGCCACCCCCGGGGGGGGGATGGGGAATTTCGTCCTCTCGCTCGTCCACTCTTGCTGAAAGATGGCACACCTTTTAATGAGCAAAGCGAAACGCACGCGTGGTCCGGTGGTCCTACGGGGCGCTAAGAGGGATCCACCGATTCCGATGCCACCGCCGGTGTTGTTTACATGGTGGGCCGTTAATAAATCAAATAAATTGCCCCAGCTGGCTCCCGACAGGCATGGGACGGCCGGACGGACGGACGGTCGGAACAATTATGGAGCCACCACCTTACTAAAAGGCCAGCTCTATCGAGTTACCGTGTTGGAAGGAGATGATAAGGTGAGGCATCGTGTTAATTAGCGGTGCTCTCTCTTCGCGGTTGCAGCAGGTTGTGTAAAGTGTTTAAAAAATAACCTCACGCCAGTTAAATGTAAATGACTGTAGACGTGCCGGGCCGGGTTGGGTTCGGGTCATAAATGTAGCGATAATCGGGCGAACGTCTGGAGCCGGCACATGGTACCGCGTGCGGTTTCGTCGCAGATTATTAGAGGTTTGGTTTTCCATTGTTCCCGGAGGGGCGGTGTGTTGGTGATTTACACCACCACACACGCACACACGCACACGTGAGCGGGAGCAAAAGCAATAGTTGTTTGAATGTGCGGTCGGCAGGGCACGAGATTTATGATGTCTTGGGCGCCCTTGCGGGCCGCCAATCTCTTGTCAGGATTCCCTCGTCCCCCACGTGAATTGTTACACCGTGCATTGTAACTATATGCGTGTGATAAATCACGACAAGTTTTATCGCCCTATCGCTCGACCCGCCTGCCCGGGCCCAGTGCCCTTTGTAACGGGCACGGCCATTGGCACGCATTGTTGTGATAATTTGGATTAAAAGTTCGACCATTACGACGACGGAATCCTACCGAAATACGTCAATCGCTCGAGAGATTAGCACGTGGTATGCTGGCGCGTATTTTTAACGTAACAGTAATGACCATAACTTACGATCTCCCGCAGCATAGAATGTCGCACAAATCTTTCGGGTGGGGAGAGAAATTGCACTATTTTCGGCCCGCCCGTGGCTCATTTCTGCGAAAGCATAACCGTAAATCTGTCACGCTTCCATTTACAGTATCGTAAATTGTGCCGTGGAAAATGAAGACTTTTCTTTCGCCCCTCACTCGCTCTCTCGCTCTCTCTCTCTCCCTTTGTCTGTCTGTTGTTAATGCGAAAATTGCGGTTCTGTGCCGAATCCGTGCGTCGGAAAAGAAAGTTCCGTTAGTGACGCAACTGCTCGCCTTGCTTGAAATAATAATGGCGCGCCCACGTGATGCAATTACCTATGTTTACCCACCGGATCCGGATCGGATCGTCTTCGCGGATGTCTGTCCATCCACACTCAATCGTCCTGCTCTGTCTAACGTCTTGCGCGAAAATGGAAAGAAAATACCGACGGCTAAAACAAAACAATTACACCATCGCCATCGCCAAAAGCTTCTAGAGCCCTGCCCCGCCGCCGGTTGGACAAACAAATCACCAACCGCCAACGGCTTTCGCGAAAACGGCGTCGTCCTTTCGCGATCTTACCACGTGCTGCAAGCCGGCCGGCCGGCTCGATCGTGCGAATTAATGGACAACCGACAACCAAACTGGCCGCAATTACAGGCGGAACTATTTTTAAAATCTGACACCGCGTCCACGATCCAACGTGGTGCCGCGACGGTGGTTGTTGATCTTTGCATTGGAACCGCGGACCGCACCGCCGTCGGGTGTGTCATAATGAGTGAAGGTAATTTTAGCACCGTGTGGGCGCTGGCCGGTGGACAACACCGACGTCGGCGGAATGTCGGATGCGAACTTGCTTGCGCTCCACCCCGCGAGGGGCACGGCAGGAGCTACGGTGCAAGTACGGACACTGGACCGTGTGAGGTTGGGTTGACTTACCCATTTGCACGAGAAACGTAGACTGTTTTCTTCATAAATATTGTTCCATTGCTCATAATATGTGGCCGATAGGCGCCAGCTGCCAGCTCCGACGGAACCGGCAGCTGTTGCCTGCATCCGAACTCCGGGCAAACTGCCGTTGGTTTGTTATGTTTCCACAACGATGTTGTCATTTTGTAACATTATCCAAGGTAATAGAATGGTAAGGCATACGTTCGATGAATGTTAATAATTAATATAAATATTTCTATGACCTGTTATTGTTCGTTCAAAATTTAAAATAAATTAATTTGAAAATAAGCGTCTTTGTTGATGAAATGGGTTCAGAATCAATAACTTGAAGCGAAGAGAATAAATCAGGATATGGAACGTGCTTTGAATTTCAATCAATTGGGCAACACATACTCCAGTAATCAACTTTAAACCAATTATTTCACACCCAACCACGGCACCTCCGGACGGAATCGAATTCCGGCGCAGATTACATTTTGCGTACAGATTAGCCAAATAGTCTGCCCGGCCACTCGTAGCGGACAATTTATCAAATCGATTAGTTTTCAGACGCAGCCAACCGGAGGCGAACTCGCCCCACAGTACACTCACACACACACACACACAGACAGATACCCTTTTGGGTTTAATTAATTTTCAGAAGCACCCGAAGCATACTCGGTGACGACGACGACGATCTACTTCCGCTCCGGGAGTGGGACGCACATTCATTCGTAAAAAGGTGCTTATTAATAATCCAATCAGCGGCCAGTAGACGGAAAAGGCGACCCCAGGGACCCCGGCCAGTTACCAGAAATCGCGTAAGCATTGCGTCGGTCGGTTGTCGGTTTTGTGCGAAATGTAGGTTACTTGGTATGTAGGGGACACGGGCGACGTCTTGGCCAGCGAATCGCTCGGAACGAAACGGCGCAGCAAATGCATCGGCATCGGGCCCGTCTGCGGGTCCGGGCCCGTGCATCTCGCAGACAACTGGGCGTCGAGCCAAGTTGTCGGCTTTCGGCGCGAAATACCTCCGGCCCCCTCATGTCAAGTGGGTTCGGCTTCCACCAACAAAAACGAGCGGCGCGGCCGGCTGAGTGTTTGAAGGAGACAAAAAATAAGTCAAGCCGGTCGCCCGGCAAACAAGGAAGTCGGCTAAGCCGGCAGCCGGTGGACGTTTCACTCTCGGTGACACCTGTCACTTTGCAGCGTTTGCGATTCGGGTTCGCTCAAGGGCCCAAGCGTTTGGCGTTGGTGGTGCGCTGAACCTGGTGATGGTGGTTAATGAAAAGTCGCACCTTGCAGAGGTGTCAGCTATTTGCGCCACGCTATTGATCAGTGCGCCCGATAACGGGGAGACAGCACAGCGCTGCAACTGTGTCAACCGACCGGTGCGAAAAGTTGATCAAAATTAATGATTATATTGTATATTTCTATGGTGTGTTTACTACTACGAATCAACTTCGAAGATTTACCTTATCTGCTTTCTTTTGGGTTTTTCTATGTTTTGTTAACGTTAAGTCAGTGTTTGTTGATCATACTATTCCAATATGACTTCAATAAGACCGGCCAACAGAAATTTAAATTTGAACCTTTCGAGCATTGGTTTTGTTTGGCAACCGAATGGAGAAGATTTTGAAGAAGTTTAAAGTAAAATATAAGCAAACATAACTATCTGGCTACGAACAAAACACTGATAATTTTACGAAAGAATTGATGGAAAAATGATCTTAACCCTGATAAATTGTGCGCCCAAATGTATGCAATAACAAAGTTCCTTGACAACAGAAGTGCTTCTTCTAAATGTCTTCTCAATCTAAATTTATTTATCAAACAATAAACCACAACTTAGAACGAAGATTCCTGAAAGTGATCTTTACAAAACGCTTTCTATTTTAAAGTGTTTTCAGTAGCTATGGAAGATGGTGATATGGAAATTGTGCGTTAAGAACGCAGAGAATTTTGCCGAAGTGGTCGCCATTTTGTAGCCCTCGCCCAAATGTGCCGTCAGCTCCTATCATCAATCCCCAAATTGCAAGTAAACGAGTGTTGGCGTGTGTTGGCGTATCGGAGAATTGGATTAAATATCAATTTAAAAACCACTCTCTGTCGGCGCCCCTTCTAGAGTCCGTACAGAATTAACTTAAAACGAGAATCGAGAACGTACCCACCCTCCAGCCCCCCCGGGTTCGGAACGCCTGCGGTGCCGCACTCAGCTCATTTTTGCATGTTCCCCTGTCACAATTACGATTATCGGTGGACTTCATGATCCTGAATCCGGATAAATGGGAAAATAATGCCAAAATCCCAATCAGCGAGAGCATCCCGCAGAGAAACCCGGAGACCCAAAGAGAGAGAGAGAGAGAGAGAGAAAGAGCAAAAGTGAACAAAAAACATCCACAAATCATCCACGTCCTCTAGCGAAAGGTCAAGCTCCCGGGAGATGGTGGTGGGAAAAAAACGGCGCTCAAAGGGAGAACAACAACAAGTCGTCGCCATTAAGCTGTCGCCGCGCCCGCGCTTCACTCGATTCCGAATCCATCCATCCATCGGTCGGGTCGGCCGGGCCGAAAGCGCCCACTAATCCTTGCGTGCGGGGAACACAGATTTGTGCCTCCACCCGGCCATCGCCGTCCACACCAACGTCGCTCGGTGGAGACACACCCAAGTGATCACTTTCTGATGACAAATTGACGATTGACCAGAACGCCAAGCGCGTTTCGGTCCCCGCCTGCTGTGATCTGCCGTGCCCTGCCTGGTAGCGGAAGTCGCAGGGAAAACATTATTACCGCAGCCGCAGCAACAGCCGCCGCCTATGTACTCGACACGGCGGCGGCTGTCCCTGAATTTCCATGTCCTTCCGCGCGCGAGAGAGTCGCACGGAAGCCATGTTCCCAGCGTTGGGTGGCGTTGTCATGGGCGCCCGCTTCCCCACGACGGATGGCGGAGAAGGTCGGGTGGGCGGGCAGGCGTGTCCCCGATGCGACGATGATGAGCGGCCGCGGATGAGCGCGCTCGCCCGTTGCGTTTATGATGGATTTCACCATCAATCCAGTCAGCCTCCCTGTGCGAGCTGCACTGCGAGCTGTCCCGAAGGCACTTTCTGTCTGTGTCGCTCCGTGTGTGTGTGTGTGCTAACGCAATGTGTTGGTGTGCGTGCGGTACAATTTATTTAGCGACGACTTCACAACATTGTCCCGTCCCCAGGTCGGTGTTAGGTGGTAGCAAAGGACCTCGCTCACTCGCTCCCTCACGTTCTTTCTCTTCTTTGCTCCCTCGCACTCTCTCTGGTGCTCTTTCTCACTCTCGCTCTGTCTATGTTTTGCGCTCCCTTCCGGTGAGCAAATCCGTTCACCGTTCCCGAGTGCGCCCCGATGGATGGATGGAAAATTGATTTTTAATTACTCCACCCCGGGCGGGCGGGCGAGGTCCGCATAAATGGATACATAAAAGCGTGGTGCGGTGCGGTGACGTGTACAAATCTCCGCCCGAGGCTGGCCGCGGAGCGAGAAATGTGTGTCCGCCACTTCCGGCGCGCAGCTGGTGGCGGGCGCACACAGCCCGGTTCCGAGTTGTACGACATGGCAATAGAAATCCCTCCAAATCACACTCAATCACGGCCCTGCCTGCCTGCCTTCGGCGTCCGGGGGCGCTCAGGAAAAGCTCATAAACGTGCCACAGCTTGTGGCGGTGATTTATCTCCGCCACCGCCACCGTAGGGACGGACGGCGGCGACGGCCGAAAGGTGTGGACGAAATTAAATGATGGAAATCGTTTCTTTTTGCTTTTGATGCTGCCTTCCATTCCATTTGCGCGCTGGGAGCGTTATCATTTGTTCAGTTTTAATGTTTGTTTTTTCGCTGAAACCTTCCTCAACAACAGAAGAAGAAGGAGAAGAAAATAAACCCCTCAACGCAGGTCGAGTGGGGTTTTATGCAAAACGCATGCCGCGCGGGAAAATCGAGAAAACCGAGAAGGAGTGTCACCCGTTTTTGCATAACAATACTAATTTTCCCACCGAACCATCCTAGCAACCGTCGTCCTGACGCACGGAAGCTGTGCTGCTGCTGCTGATCTGCATGCGCGTGTGTGTGCGTGCGGTAAAGCGCGAACGAGACGGAACGATCGGTTGTTGTTTAACTTCCGAGCGAACCGAGCAGGCGACGATGTGTTAGTTACTGCACACACACACACGCGCGTGCGGTTGCCATCCATCAGAATTGAGAGTCGGCAACGGGAAAGCTCGGTCCTCGAGAGGACCGACCGAGGCCGAAGAGGATGGCCATCGAGTCGTGCGCTCTCGTTCTCGCCCCTTCCCACACTCGGTCAGCTGCTGTGAGGACCGTGGGCTCCCGCGTGCGTGCGTGTGTGTTGGGGGGGCTTTGTTTTCTATTACCATCCTGTAAAACGTTACACACCAACACCCACAAACCACCCTTTTTGTGTCCACCCTCTCTCTCTCTCTAACTCACACACACACACACTAGCGTTCTTTCCTTTTTTTCCGTGTTCTCTTCATTTGTTTGTGCAAAGTTTTGCCATCTTTTTTTTGATTGCTTTCTCGGTTTCGGTTTTGCAAATGAGTTCTCACGCGGTCTCTCCCTCTCTCTTTCGCTCGCTCCCTCTCTTTCGTCGGTCGGTCGGGGATCGGGCAAAGCTTGAGATGCTTGCCGATGCTCGCGGGCGCGATGATAAATGGGTGGAAAGAGAAAGCGATGATCGAGAGACCATTAAGACCAGAAGTAAACAGTGAGAGGCTTTCACGTTGCGAGTGAGCAGTGAGAGAAGCACCGTCTGCGCCCGAGAGAGAGAGAGAGAGTTCTCTCCCGTTGGGCGGAATGGGCGTTCGTAGGCTCCCAGCTTCCAGTGGCTCTTCGCAAAAGGGGCAGCAGCAAAAAAACGCCCGAGGCTTTCACCGACGGCCCGTGACGGACCCTTGCTTGTGTGTGCGTGTGTGTGTGGCTGGGGTTTTCTCGCCCGTCACGCTGCTGCTGATAACGCGCGCGCCGTGTCGGTGTTGGTGTCGCGCTAGGCGGGCAAGGCGCTGGCTGGCGAGCCCCAAGCGATTCTACGTTGGCTCCGCCGAGCCCAACGCGGCCGAGTCCGAGTTTTCTTCGCGTGGAACGAAAAGCAAAGCAAGAAGGAAAAAAAACAACTATCTCCGGATTTTATGGTTGTTGATGGTTGTACTCTGCCGCCCGCCGCACCGCTTGCACTGCTGGCCCACTTTCGGGCACCGAGCGATGACCAACAACCTTGGGCGGTGGACGGAAGATTGTGTTTTACACTACTTTCTCAACACACACACACACAGACACGCGCACGTCCCAATCGCACTCCAATTATTTCGTGGGCAGTTCGGGTAGGGCAGCCCCCCGCCCCCCGCTGTAGAAGGCCGAGCCCGATGTAGGGCACTTTCATAAAACAAACCCTTTTCGCGGCGGGCCGCACTGTCAACGCTCGCGCGCCACGCGGCCGTGCTGAAAGCTGACGTTCATCCTTCTGTGGCTGTTTCGGCTGGCTGTTAACCGTTGGTTGACAGCGTGTTTTTTGTGTCAGCTACAAGCTTTCGCCACCGCACCGGTGACGGGTACGAACGGCCCGCGTACGAAGGTACCGAGGGACTCAACGGGAGCACTTGAAGAAGCCAACGGGATTCCCCGACGGGATTTTGTTCGAAAGGGTTTTCTCTCAATGGAGGCGCCTGGTGGCGCTTGGATTATTTTTCGATGCTCGATTTTAACTCGGTTTAAAAGTGCCCGGCGATGGCATAGTTTGTAAGGACCTGCGATCATAGGGCCGAGAAAATGATAAGAAACCCCCCCGGGGCGGTTGTTTTGAGTGACCTAAATCATTTTCAGCACCATTCGATGGAGACGCCTGGTGGCTGTCAGTGGCGATGGAGGCGCACGGTAGCGCTCAGCTTCCGACTCAGCACTGATGGGCGTCTTGCCTTGGATCGCTTACCTGGCTCGGGATGTAATTGTTGGCCTTCGCGGGCACCACCTGCACCCTTGCGCCCTTCCGGGTCGTCCGTTTTCAGGCTCGTCGTCGCTGCTCGGTGGACGGGCGGGACGGGCGGGATATTGCAACAAATCTCGGGCTCCGGCCTCCCGAACACTTCACACACACCTCACTTCACCCTGGGGGGGGGGGGGGGGGGCCCCAAAACCGGACAACAAACACTTCACCACGCGAAAAACCCAGCGCCGTTGGTGGTGGTTTTTCTGGCTGTTCTGGCCTTCTGGCGCTCTTCACTTTGCGTTTGCGACTTCGTTTGCTGATTTATGCCCCGGCACACACACAGACGCACACACACAGACACACCGAATCACACAGAAATGGCAGCCCGCAACGCTCCACGATGCTTCGCTAGGGCCCGACGGCGACGGCGTTCCGTGCGTGATTTTGTGGCATTTCTATTTTCACCTTTCCTATTTTTTACTTTCGTGTGAATGATGGTAGTGAATTAAATTATTTTCGTGGTCGAGCAGAAGCGGGCAAGCCGCTGTCCCGAAGCTGGGCAGCGCACACTTCGTTTTGCCCCCGCGGGTTCGCCGTGCGGAATCGTGCCCATCAGCTGTTTTGTGGCGATTGGCGATTGGTGTGCTTAGCGCAGCGAGCTCATCGATCTCGCGACGGGGGAAAATCCCGTGTCGGACCTGGTGTCGCCGTGCCGCGTCGAAACACACTGTGGATCACTTCGCTGCTCCTTGTACCACTATACTCGGCGTGAATGGGCGAAAGGAAAGTAACAGTCGGTTAAGCCAAACGGTCTCGTTTTCAAGGGGAAAACAAGGGAATATTTAACGGATGTGACAGGGAAAAATTGGCCAACTTAAGATCGGAAACTGGAGCGTCTCGTCCTTACGCTTTTCCTCACTTGGTCCATTTCCACCAATGCAAATGTCACACTCGAGTCACGGGCACGGTTATGAAATAAAACTTCGCATCGCATCTACCCAATCGGCCCACACATCACCGCACACGAAGGTCTCTCGGTGGGTCACAGTGGACAAACAAAAACCGCAACAAAAAAAAAACAAAAAACACGAGGGAACAAGAAAGGAACAGCCGAGGACGCGTCAGTCAGTTCAGGCGAATTCTGCTGATTCCGTCGCCGCGCCCGCGTCCGCGGAACCGCGAGAGGTCGCGAGAAGTGGTCTTCGCTTTGATCTTGGCGAACATCTCGCATCGGGCGACACACTGGGACGTTGGGCGTGGGATTCACGTTCGCGAGATGATTTCTCTGTTTTTCCGCACGCACCCCGCCACCGGTCGGTGTCCGGGTACGGGTCCGGGCGGCGGAATGGCACACTTTTGATCCACTCCCCTTCGCGGGAACACCGAGCGGGGCGAAAGCTGCTTTTTCGCTGACACTACTGACACTGATGATGATGCAGGATGTCTGTGCAGGTTTGGTCTTTCGGAACCGTAAGGGCGTCGGTAATCTCTCGGGCAGCGACCGTGAGCCGAATAGAAACTGAACCCCTGAAAGGTGGAAAAAAGGGCCTCACTCAGTATGGCTGGCGGCGGCAGCAGCGGGAGCGTTGTGACCAGTTCGCAACGCAGACTACACCTGACTGAAATCGATTGTGACCAAAATTTGTCCTGGATGCTGCTGCTGCTGCTCCGGCGAGCGCGCCACGTATCGTCGATTCCGTTCCCTTGATTGGCGGCCTGAGAACGTTCTCAGTAAGTGAGCAAAGCGCTCCGCCGCCGCGTGCTAGAGCGAACGAGAGAAGGGAGCGCGTGAGAAGCGCCAGTTTTTCCGTTGTTGCTCCTGCTCCTGGTGGGGCAGGTACGGCAGGCGATAAGCGCGCACGAGAGACGATCTTCTCTTCGCGCGATTCGGTCAGTCGGTCGGTCACTCTTTCTCTTTTGCACTCAACCCCACGGTAGCTCACCGGTGGGGGGCTTTGCACTCAGTCTCTCACGTCGGTAGCTCAGTGAGCGATGTCTGTTCTCACTTACTGGGCACGCCTCACGCCCGGTTTCTCACTCGGTGAGATAAGTCAGTGAGATGTAATTCGTCGGTGAGCTTTCCTGGGAAAATCATAGTATTTTCGACGAATGTGTTCAGTCTTTTCAAACGCCCTCACGGGAAATAAGTGCCATGCATTCAAATTTTCTAACCTTTACAGAACAATGTCCGCACGAGTTTTCGTTACGATAAACGATGTGATCACCCTTACTTTCGTTTCTGTATTAAATTTCAAAAATGAGCTTTCAAACGACACGAATCGAGCATCCATTTTGCGTCAGGTTATCATCACTGCAGTCTCTAGGTTTGCCAAATCAAAACGACTCCGACAACCTCCGAACTCCGTGACAAAAAAATTTACACCCGCAGGGAAGCCTACCACACCACGTTTCGCTTGTTTGTCTTGTCTAAAGTACGGCTTCGCAGAAAATGCCACCACCCCCGGGGGGGGGCAAAAAAAGAAAACACAAAATTTCGCCTCGTTCCGCTTGAATTATCCACTCCGCCGGAATGAAGTCGTTCGTTCGGTGCCGAGGCTTGCAGAATACCAAACACAGACGCGCGCGCGGTTCCGCAAAACGGATGCCCGATTCCAATGCCCCGAAACCGAAGCCGAAGAAAGAAAAGAACGCGCCGACCGCTCCCCTTGCTGATAAAGATGCTGTGATAGGCAGATGCAAATTTAAACCGTCATTTAAATGCCAAAACACTCACCCCGAACGTAATGCGTGGCGCGGCGCGGTGCGAGCTCTCACCCGCATTAACCTCGCAATGCACGCACCGTCACTACACTACATTAACCTCTCGCTCGGGAGAGTCCTCGGGACGTGACACTCACGCATCGCAGGCCGGCGGGTGCGAGCGAGAAAGCGCGACTCCCAGCGGCACTCACTGCACTGCACTCCGGTAACTCATTCCGGTTTGTTTACCGTTCAGCGAGCGATTTTGGGGCGGCTGGTCGGCTCAGTTGTCGGGTCAGCACACCGAAACGCTGGCCAATCGCGGTCCGATCGATCCCCCGGGAACCCCGGGACCGGAAGCCCGGATCGACCGGGCAGCCACGAAACGGCGTGTGACGTAATGGCGTGGGAATTGTCTCGGGCGGTAGCAATGATGAGCTCAACGACCGGCGACGACGACGGGGACCGATGATTCTCTGTTTGCCCAACGCATGGAGACGCCTGGTGGCTCGTTCGACGACGACAACGATGGCAAGGCGAATGAGAACGGACGATCGGTGGCGGCCACTAACGTTAATGTTCCGTTCACGTCCAAATCTCCGGTACCCTACCGGTACTGGGGGCCACCATTTTTTTTTTCTTTTTGGACTGTTTGAGCTCAGATTTGGCAGCGGATGAAGCTATTGGCGGGCAGGACGATTGACGAGATGCGGCGTCGTCGGGCCAATTTCGCGGGCGCCCGGCTACGCCCAGGAATGGACCCATTTCAACGAATTGATACGGTTATGGTGGCCACGGCGGTGGCGGTGTCGTTTGCGTTTCCGACCCACCGGTCGGGCGGTTAACGCCCGACTCGCCCTGAGGGTCCCGTTCCAAAAGCGGGGCGTTTAAATGCGGCCTGCGTCACGGAGTCCGTGATTTAACGGGCTTCAATCGTTGTGCCTTCCGTCCGGTAATGAGGTACGTTTAGATGTAACGCTCGGCGCACATATTTCACGCCAAACGGCGGCGGCCACTGAATGGCCACGTTTGTTGTTGACAAGACGAGTGAAGTGTGACTTTGCTTGCGGAAAATTATGTGACCACCGGCTGTGTGACGTTCGACCGTTCGCCCGAGCTGATAAACGGAGCGGTCGGTTCATCTTGCGCCCCGGTAGACACTATCGCCGAGCGTGCAGGTGTGGGTTTCGCTCCGTTCCGGAACCGCAAGCGGCGGTCGGCGAAGCAAACACTCCCCAGACGCTGCGGCCGGTGATTTATCGCCCGGCCCGGGTCCGGTCGTATTGCGTCACTCCCGGGGGGAGGCCCTGCCCCTGGCGTTTCGACATAATTCGACCGAAAGCGGGCTGCGGTCACAGAACCCTTCCGAACGTCCGATTCCCGTGCACGGACGGCCCCGAAAGGGTAATGAAGCAAATTCTTACACAATTCCGGCGGTAAGCGTATGGAAATTCACCGGGTAGCGCGCGTCACGGGCGAGGAAAGGCGGGTGGAAAAAAAATCCGCAACCCTACGGAGATCATCGAACCAGCCACGGCGGCGGTCGGTCGGTCCCGTGGCCTCTTGGTCCCGCGTGGTGCTTCCGCACGCACTCCGGTCCAACCGCTGACAGTGATGAATGAATCGGGTCCGAACGAGTGGCATAATGTGCAGTGAAGCTGTCAGTGAAAAAGTGAGCTGTTTCCGGAGCCGGCGGCCTGCGGCAGCGGCAGTCGGGAAATCATCATCAAGCGGAACTTTGGCCAAAGTTTATCGCATGACCGACGCTGATCTCTTTCGTGCTGCTTCCACTTTCCACGAACGACTTTATTTAACTTGTGCAGCAGCAGCAGCCAACTTCGCGCCGGACGGAGTGTAGAGTTCAATAGCGGCCACAAGGTGTATCGCCATCCACCGGGGGTCGGTAAAATAACGAAAGTCCATAACAGTGATGGAGCATTTCAGTGGCGGCGAAAGTGGAAAGAAGCAGAAAAAAATGCGGAAACTTTTATCAATTCTACTTCAATCCGTAGTGCCTTAAAGAAGAAAAAAAAGGAGATCGTAATGTGGCAAAAAATGGGCGATTCGTAATTGCAATTAAATGTGAGCGAAACATGCCAGGCCAGCGGATTGCACTGTATATGCTTTCTATCGTGATTAAATGGAGAAAGTGTGTGAAAGGGAGAAAGAAGAAAACTGACCGTTATTTTATGCTACTTGAAAACGTGGAAGAGTTTTTGGTTGAGGCACATATTTGGAGTAGGAAATCCGAATGAGTAATGAGTACATTTCGATTGAGCCATTTTGTAGTTTTGAAATCACAGGGCTGATGCGTTACAGTTTTTGAATATATTTGTCAACCAAAGTGTCTAGCTTTTAGTTAAATGTCTGCCGTTTTAGAAAATGAATCGTTTAGCAATAGAAAAACGTGTTAAAATTATTAAAACTTACTACAAAAGTGGGAATTCAAACAAGATAATTCGAATTTTTCACTAGGTGGTTACGTAAACAAGCAAAAGTGCCGCATCTGGTGCACTCAAAACCGTCAATCGATTGAAGAGAAGCCGTTATATCTATAGCTGCCCACCAATATCATACGATTTGACACCGTTGTACTTTATCTTGTGGAATTACGCAAAAGATTGTGTTTATGGTGATAAACGTACAACTTTGAAAAAAAACATTCGCCAAGTTATACCGCCGAGATACCACCCGAAATGTGCAAAGAAGTAATTGAAAATTATTTTATCAGAATCAACTGCTGCCATAGGTGCCGGCCATCGGGTCGGCCATCTGATAATAAATAATCCTGCATATTCCAAAAGACGTAGTAATTCTTGTATCTGTCAGTGGCCTGGTGCTCACATCGGGGTGGTAAGTCTGAATTCTTAATACCATTATGCGTTTATTAATTGGTTTTGGTGTTGATATCTTAGACTCTAGAGCCGTAGTAAAACGAACACTATCTTCTTTTACATAACAGTAAGAAACCGAAAACTTCACAGCTTCACACTTCATTGAACAAGTTTAACAATGGCCGCAAATGTCTGTACCAGGAGAATAAAATTGTTATTTAACCGTCATAAAACTGCTCTTAGAACCCCCAACTCACTAACTTCAAAGAGCGACATCCAACCGAAGATGATGATCTTTGTTTCACTAGCCACTGAATACATAAGTACCAGTGACGTAAAGCTTAGTGAAATTCTTCCTTCAAAAAGCGCGTATACAATGGAATCACACGACGGAAACTCCTCATCTTTAAGCCCGCAAAAGGATCGAACAAATTGAACTAAACATGAGAGTAATAGAATATTAACGGTAATTCAAGCCTAGGTTATACCAAATAAAGGTGTGATTCGGGTTCTAAAAGTTGCTCCGAAAGCCTTTAACCTCATAAAAGGACTTTATCGATAAGGTCTTTACTAAGGGCATACTCGGTAAGTTCTGTACCTACTTACTCTTTCTCGATAAGTAATTACGAAACTTTTACCAACACTTTTCGGATAAATCAAAACGCGCTGACTCACCCTCAAAGCGCTTGTTTCGATATTTACTGTTCGTTGCTTCATTTATTAAGTGATAACTTTTATCTGTTCGCGAAACGCCACTGTCGGAAACAGATGATGAGGCTGTTAATTAATCAAACAAACAAAGAACTGGTCCGGTTAATCGCCGGTTTGCTCTTCAAGCTTTAGAGTTCTTCCACGCTTTCAGTTCCATCAGCCATCAAATTACTGTAATAAAGCGGTCAATATGTTTGAGAAAGTTTCATGGTTAAGCTATCGGTACAAGACCTGAGTTCTGCAAAAATGTACTAGCTTACGAAAAACACAGATGCTAGTCTTGCGAAAATTGTCTGTCCCCGGTCCTCGGTTGCAAAACATTCTTGGCCATTAAAATCACAAAGATGCCACGGCCACACTAATTCACCCCGAACGAGCAGCTCGCTGGCCTCACTGGCTATCCTGGTTGGCCATTCAGCTACGCCCCCCGGGGGGGAGTCGTGTGGCGCATTCCGAAATGAAGTGCCACTTACTGGTTGCGCTGATAAAGTGGCCGTTGTTGTTACATTCTGTTGCTACACACGGCAGGGTAGTCAGAAAAAAAACAAAAGCACGACACAGACACCGAAACGATAACGTCCACCCCCGTTCGCAGGATGGGGGACGCTCGCTTTGGCCGGCAACAACCCCACAAAGTGCACTTTGGCCCCACACAATTTGCCTTCTACGATGACCGGCTAGCCACCGGCGACGAGGACGACGAGGATTCCATATAAATATATACGTACACGGAGGCAATAAAACTTTGGTTCAAAAATTCAATGCTCGCCCGGTGGCAGAGGGCGGCCCAAATTAACTGCAACATAACTGGGGCAAGGCACCCCCGGCTGGCACTAAACTTTGTGGAGTTGTAACTAATTGTAGCGACGCGCTGTCCCGACACGAGGGCGTCATTTGTCTTGCGGCTGCCGGCTGCCGAGTGCCGCGAATGATGATGGCACGCATTAATCATTTTGAGTAATGAATATTTTGTCCCGGGGCTCGCGGCGGTGGCGGTGGCGGTGGCGGCGGAAGGATTGGCCACGAGCTCGAGCGCCCGGAACCGGAGAGCGTTTTTTTTTGCGCGCGGTCCAGAGTGGCTTTAAGGACGCTTACTTGGCCCAACCGAAGCGGACGGGGATTTCCCCCGACGAGAAAAGTGCAGCCAGATTGAGAGCTGGCATCCAGGACTTTGATCCTGGCACCGGACGGCATCCGAAGCCGTCCGGATTGCCATTCAATCGATTGCGGAGCCGCGCGTATCGGAACCGAGCGATGGATCTTCCAGGAAATCCGCTCCCATCCCGGCAGGGCACACGGCCCCCATTTGCTTGATTGGGCTACATACAAACGAAGGACCTCCCGGACGACGGCGCGCCGTGTCGGTGCGCTGCTGCTGCTGCTGTTGCTGGCACTGCACTTCCGGTGAGCGACCGGCTAACGGATGACGAGGTACCGAGACGCGGTTTGTTTTATTTTCTTCGTTAGCCCGCTTGGTGCTGCTGCGGCCATGTCTTGCGTGTTGCTGCGGGGAAAGGGAAGACTTGAATCTGTACAACCTGTGGCGATGGTGGCCGCGACGCGGGATAAAAATCCAACTCATCTGCCAGCTCGGGTAGCACCATCGATCGCGAAGGACGACGACACTGGCGTCATCATAATGGAATAAGCAACATAAAAAATAATTGAGATTGATTATCTACTTCCACCGAGGGCCGCACACACACACACACACACGCCCCGCCCCGGAGTGAAAAACATGATTTTGTGTTATTTTTATGTTTCTTTATGCTCGCATCAGAGGCCCGCTTCTTCGGGCGTCTTCGGGCCGCAAGATGCAAGCTGCATTGCTCCTTCAGGACTCGGTTATTGAGAGGAGCGCTCAGTGGAAAAAGAGCGAAATCCCGCACAGGACACAACACTCGGCGGCCCCGGCTCGCCCAGCCGTTTTAAGGGCGGTGAAAGGGTAGAAATCATTCCTTTCTTTCGTCGTACGGGCGTCGCTTGTCGACCGCGCGCTGCAATTTGCAACATACTGCACCGCGCACACTTTCGCACATATTTATTTGCCAGCCACGGCCAGGACGGCTAGTTATGGTACCGAAGACATCCGGAGCCGAGCAAAACTTCATCGACGTGCGAAGGCGAGCTCGACGAGGCCGGTGGGTGGGAAAGATGTATCTTGCCCCGGCCCGGAAAGTTTCGTCGCCGATATGTTTATCTTACGGCCGGGGCGCTAGCCGAGGCGCTAGCGGTGGCTGGTGTCTGGGCTGGCGTTAGAAAGAAAACCCGCACAAAAGCCGATGAAAGCTGCACCGGAGCGTAACGGGCGCCCGGTGCGCCGGGCCCCCGAGTAACTGTTTTCCCACCGCGGAGAAAGGGAATATCAGCATTTCCTTCCTTGTCTCGCTCTGGCTCCGTTTTCTCTCTGCCGATCAGGAAAGAAAACATGTTTCCTTGTGATACAAATAAAGTGTATCGCCGCCCACCACTGCCGACGAGGCGAGTCACGGGCCCCGGAAGCTGGCACATCCCGAGGAAAGGCGGAAGGGCGCCGGCTATAAGTAATGAGCACAATGTGCACCACCACCACCGGGTTTTTGCCGGGCTGAGGATGCAGGAATTAAGCCAACAGCGCAGGCGGAATTGAAAAAGTTGGGCCCCGTTGCGTTCCGTTGGGGCTTTAAAATTTATTTTCTCCATTCGACGGGCGCTAGGAAGGTAGAGTGGCGCTACGAACACCGGTTGAGGTGCAAGCCGCCAGGATGCCCGGAGATGGTAGCCCGATGATGATGAAGCCACGTTTACGCTTCTTCGCTCCATTTCGTAGCTGCGTCGGGCCTATCGGGGATCCAGAATGTTTGGTGAGCAAACATGACGCTTGCGAGGAACGCAGGAAGCGCTGCCATTACGTAACCGAATGAGCGCCAGCTGGAAACGAGGGGTTCCCTGTTCCGGTTCCGGTCGGCACGCTCGGGAACGCGGTGTTTTGATTTCTGTTCACTTACACTCCCGTTCCCTTCAATTACCGAACAAATATCCGGGACGGGTGCCCAAGATCGAAGCGGATCGAAGGATAACCAACGGCAAGAGCAGGTATCTTGTGCCGTAAGTTGGTGTCCGGAGGCGTTGGCTTTGCGTAGCACACCGAACTGTCAATCGATTAGATCGTATCGTCAGCAGCACGTCTTATTGACCGGAAGTGACAAAAATGAACGGAATTGGCGTATATGACTGGGTCGTTCAATAAGTTTTGCGCTTCAATAACGGAGGGTTTCACAGTGTTTTTTACAATGGAAAAACCAAGGCAGTGATGTAGTTTTAAAGCAAAGGAAATTAATGAACGAATGTTGAAAGTCTTTAAAGACTCTTCGCCTAAACTTAAACGTGGTCGCACATGGCTTGCAGACGATCCAGGTCTACGTCCAAAAACGTTAGCAACACCTGAAATCGTAATGCAGGATGTGGTTTTGGAAAATCGTCGAACGGCTGAAAGAGATTTAGTATAAGGCCTAGGTATCTCATTAAGCAGTGTAACCAATATTTTTACTGAAATATTGGGTTTGAGAAAGCTGTGTGCAAAATGGCTACCGCATTCGCTAACAATCGAACAAAATAACATTCGAATGCAACTTTCTCGGGCAACATTTGGAGCTTTTTCCAAAGGATAAAGAGGATTTTGTGCGTCGACTCATCACTATGGATGAGTCTTGGGGCTATGGGGCTAAGTGGTTTGAGTCCGGTACTTTGTGGCTCCGAAACAAATTCGTGTCCAGAAATCGACCAAGAAGTTGTTGGCATCCGTTTTTAATCCGTTGGGATTATTTGCAAACTGGTCAAACAATAAAATCCTTTTACTATCACAAGGGCATTTTTAAACTGAAAAAACGATCCATCCAAATCCTCAACTCAAAAACTCTTGACCTTTTTTCTAACTCTATCTCTTCACCTTTAAAGCAAACTCTACTCTATGCATTATGCCCAAGTCCTAAGTCCGATTTGGCCTTCAACACATTCTCCGTTTCGACTCTACTATCTCCGCTATACACTCTAAACTTGAGAGCTGTTGACTTAAAGTCAGAAGTCACGTGGTGCGATCTGGTTCGAGTTTTGTGGGGATCACGAAACTGTGATGCTTCCTCGTGATGCAGAAATCAATAACTGTTTCACCATAAACCCGATCTTTTTGTACGCCTAACACGACCGCCTAACATTTAAATAGTACTCTTTGTAGACCGATGGAAAAGAATTCATAATGGTTGTCTGTTACTAACTGTTTTCTGATTTGTTTTGCCCATAGTAGTGTTGCGGACTGTCGCAGTAGAACCCACCAACAGATGGCGCAACAAGCCGAGCACTACAATGATGCTCAAGTAGGCTCAAAACCTGTGAAAAACTGTTACTAAAACACGAAATCCCGCAAAGTTGAGCAATAAGTGATACATTTGCTTGAATTGCTCCTCAAACTCTCAATAATGGGCGCGTTTCGACCATTTTGGATCGGCGATCGGAGAGCTCGAAGTTTGCCTTGAAATCGCAATGAATTTGAGTTACTTCTGGCCATCGATCGTAACATGGTCGCAGACTTCTGCTATCGGTATTTCTCGAATAACATGAATCTATTCTCGAATCAAGCATTAGTTAGAAATTAGTTCAATGTTGGGAATGTCGGCCATTTTTGGTTCACTGTCCCATTTCCCTGGAAATGCCAACACAGAAGCTCAAGCTGCTGTGTTCTCCTGTTACTTTTAGGATATTACTTTTCAAATTGAATCAAGTGAAACTTGGGTGCCCAACGAAACCGTTGCACATTCCCCAAAACCCGGCGTTGTCCGAAGTTGAAACAAAACCGCCAATCCAATCCTCTTGCCGTATTGACCTTCGACCGGGTTCACTTTCCTAATTTGGCACAATATTTACGGTGCAAATTGTAAGTTGGTGAAGTAAAACAAACGCACGGCATACCAATTAACGTGAGCTCACCGAAACGTCGGCTTGCTTTCGTCGGTCGATACGTTTATTTTTGTGCATGAGAAAACCTGTGCAACAATTAAACCGACACCGGCAACGGCCAACACACCGGTTTGACGGTACCTGGCACTTGCGGCTCTTCTCGCTACACAGTTCACCGGTTTCTGGTGCACCGGCGCTCCGCACGCCTGTCGCTGCGGCTTTATGGGCCGACGAGTCCGGCACCGTTTGGCCTTTCGGAAGCAATCCACTCTAGTTGCATCAATAATTTTATCAATCCCACTTCCCCTTTTGCTGACCTCCGACCCACTCCGGGCGGCAAGATAGATCATTGCATTGCGCCCCTTTCTATCACGCGAAAGGTCGATGACGTACCGAGAGGCCCGCTTTGCTTTGAATTACATCTCTGGGTGGGTCGGCCACCGGGTGGGTGGTGCACTGCTAAGCCACCCACTCCGGAGCATCGGAGCGTCCCGATGCCGGATGCGGTTTCGCAGAGCTCTCCTGTAGGTCAAAGTTGAGCCCCCCCCCCGTCGGTCAGTCAGCCCTCCAGAACCGGGGCCGAAGTGAATTGAATCGTTCCGTTCGAACGCAGCGAACATGCCGCCGAGCTGCACTGCCGGCCGGCCGCCCGTCGTCGTCGCAGGATCCAACTTCCTCCAGCATCCTCCGACGGATCCGGAAAGCGTTTGGTCGGATTACACATGTCGCCAGGCCAAGGTTGGGTTGGGCTGGGTTTTATCGTTCCCCGGTGTGCCGGGGCCCACAGTTGATTCCGCTTCCCGGAAACCGGTAACCTGATTATTGGAATGTCAAACAATGCAAAACAAGTTTACGAATCATTGGTTGGCTGGGCGGGCTGTAGTTTGTAAACTTTTGCCCCCGGGTGAGCCTGAGCCTCTGCTGGCCTGGCCCAAACCCGGGCCGTCGTGTGTACCGTGGGAACCTTGGTGGCTGAAGAAAACTAATACTTTTGCAACTTTTCTCCGGCCCAGACCCAGGGCCACTTAATTACTTACGCCCGGGGGGGAGCCAACATTAATCAGCCGCTGAGTGCACCGGTCCGGGCGCTACTTACGTCGTGAGTTAGTAAAACATTTTCCAGCTCCAGCTGAAAGTAGCTGAAATTTTCGAGGCAACCTCCCTCCGTTCGCCATTGAGCTACACCAGATGCACCATTTATTAGTGTTGCGCTGTAACTGTTTGCGTTTTACTTGTTTTACCTACAACAAACTTCATCATTCTATCCGTTCACACTCCGTTTCCAACCAATCACACTCGGACGCTCCGACCGACCGATACCGATTCTTCATCTAAAACCAATTGGGTATTGTTTTTTTTTTGTGGCATGCTTCCGCTAAGTAACTGCTACTAAGTGGGGTTTATGGGGCGTCTGCGGGCAGCCGGCGCGTATCGCTTCAGCCGCCGCGCCACGAACGGTGGCGCGAACTTTACGTGCCGTGAGCCTCTAACTCTAACTGGTGCTCTGCTCGCCGGGGAGGCAAATATTGAAATGAACGCGACGCAAAAAATCATAACACACACACACACACTAACACACCCTTGCGCTGTGCACTTTGTGGCGGCGCTGTTCTTGTCTTATGCTCTCTTGTGGTGTCATTGAATTGCTATCGCTCTCTCTCTCTCTTACCGATGCGGCAGCCTTTTAATGGTAATTTGTGTGCCTTCTCCGCTTCCGTGCCCTAGTGTCTAGTGTAGCGAGTGCGATGCGCTAGGTGGCCCCCCGGTCACCACCAAACCCTGTGCTAAGCCCTTCACCGAACTACGAACTAAGTTGCTCCCTAAAAACGTAAACACCTTAACCGTCTTAAAACAACGCGAAAAGACACCAATGCACTTTAAGTCCCCAATCACGCTCGCTTCGGTGGCGCCCACCACATCCCGTGGAGTGGAGTTCATAAGTCCGTCCAGTCCTTTGACATTCCCCGAGGTTCATATATCGCGGCGGTCGGCTCGGTGGTCAACCCAAAATTACCATAGAAATCGAATGAAACTCCAAATTTCGCCCTTTCAATTCCGGGAGCAATAAACATAAAAAGGATAGAGGAACCCCAAAGTCCCGGGGGGGGAGCGGCGGGGGTCACCCACAGTAAATCGACAGTAGTTTACACCTTGAATCCGGCGACCGACGCCCTTTCCGCTCTGGCGCAGCTCTCATCAACGTTCATCACCCGCACCGGATCGGACCCCGCGGGGTCCGAACATAAACTTCGATGACGGCGATTCGGTGTGTGTGTTCGTTAAATCAAATCCCCACCACGGCAGGGCACCCCCGCCGGGGCGAAGATTGCGCCCCTGGAGCGCCCGCATAACCTCATAAAACCGGGTAATGGATTTCGGAAGCGGTTTTATTTTCAATTTTTTCCGCATTCCCGATTCCCACATGCGGCCTATTGTTCTTGGGGTAGCAGCATAAATTTCTCACCCCCACCACAAGGGCTGGAAAAGAGAAAGCAATCACTCGGCAGCCGCTGGCCGGGGTGGCACAACTGCACAACAAGCAGACCCGCCGCGGCAGATGTGGCGCTATCGACTTCCGGTGCAATAAACGATTAAGGACCGACCCGAAGGCGTGAAAGCGAAGGCAATAAACCACCACGGCCGTTCGGTGACCCGTTCGATCGCAATCGCGACCGTCCGTCGGCTTTGAACTTGACCCTCATCTCAACGCGTCCCGACTTTTGGTTAACGTTGCCGATTGTGAGAGGAATCTTAAAAGACATCTTGCGGCCAGTGGCCCCTCACGAAGCACGGGGCACAAAAAACGACCCAAACAACAGGGAATGTCACGGAAGTCGGGCCGGGGTGGTCGCTCGTTACTCCATCGCTTGTGGTGAGGGGACCAACCGAACCCGAGCGCGGACGCGAAGGACTTATTACTGGGACGACTGTTGCTGTTGCTGCTGCTGCTGCTGCTGCGCCTGCTGTTGGGACTGTCGTCGGCAGGCGTTGTTCTTCGATAGGTCCGATTCGGAGTTTTTCAGCTCCATCGCCAGCTTGTAGCCGAGCTCCGGGCGACGGTCGCGCCCTTCGACCATGGCCTTTATCTGCGGGTAGGGCAAGAAGAGTGAGTGAGTGCGTGCGTGTGCCTGAGTAGAGATTTCCCGAACGCGATAAGTGATTGAAAACCGTTTCGGCCCGCCCTGCGGATGCTGCGCAGCACATTCGTTGGTCCGCAATCCGCAATTTCGCTGAGTGCTCCAGGTCGGACTCCAAGTCCGGTCCGATCCGGACACCGCCCCCCGGGGGAGTAATTAATTTCGTGGGAAGACCGTGAGCTTGGGCAACTAAACCGGGGACCTTTCAACCCCGGGGAAGCCGAACCCCGGGCGCAGCAAAATGGCAGGGCCCCCGGGCCGAAAAACGGGCTACGAACCTCGCGCGATGACACGATGACGCCGTTGCTGGAAATCACCGTCTGCTTGGTGCTCTCGATGTCGTTCAGGTCTACGCCCCGGCAGCAGTCGTCGATCAGGATCGTCCGGTAGCCGGCCGACAGCGCATCGATGGCCGTTGCACCTGCGGGAAGTTATTGAACGGTTGAAAGGTGAAAAGAGAAGCGCAACGCGGAGTGACAGTGACGTGGCACAGTCGGTCGGCCGGTCGGTCGGTCGGTCTATTAGCAGATTAATTTGGTCAATTTTCATTTATTTAATGAAAAATCCCCACCCAAAGGCCCGCCGGCCGCTTTCGGACGTTTGTTTTCAATTCCCCCGAATGGCTCATTATGTTGGATGGGCGAAAAAACGTTTCGCAAACGAAGCACACACAAAAAACTACATCGATTCTCATAAATCTCCACTGCACCAAACAATGGCCACGGACAGTGGCCCGGAAATGGCACTCAAAAGTAGAGCGGTAATTAAATAAAATGGCGCAGAATATTACATGCAGCCTCGCATATTGACATAACTTCGCCCGAAGGGGGCAATTATTTTGCAATCCGGCGCGATTGGGGGCGAACGAACCGAAAACGGAACTTTAGTTTGAATACGAAAAAAAAAAACCGGGCGGGATTTTTGTACGTTCCGTTATTAGTTTGGCTTTATAGCACCAGTTAATGAGGTGAAATTGAGTTCTCGGCCGGCATTCGCTGAGCCAGCATTACATGCAGAGTTTACGGTTGCCAAGGTGAGCACCAAAAGCTTTGCACATAATTAAAAAGCCAACTTGGTTTTTGGCCGTATGAAAGACAACGGTGAACTACCCGAAACTGATTGAGTTGAACCGTAGTTCTCCGAACCACCTCTATCGGCGGAACCGGCAGAACCTGCGGAAAGTTGTGTGCTCAACAGAGCGCAAGGACAACACCTAAAGAGCGCCGCAAAGAAATGTACAAAACTATCATTCACGGCTGATTGGTGGCAAATGTGAACCGGAGCAGAAAGAATGCAATGCTTCGCCAATGACGGCCAATGGTGTTGCCGGGGCCAACCGGCCCTGGCAGCCCACTTACCAACGCACACGTCGTACGCCAACCCGCACACGTAGATGTCCGTGGCACCCTTCAGCCGCAGCTGGGCGCACAGCGTCGTGTCCGAGAGCTTCTTGTTGTCCCAGAACACCGAGTACGAGTCCACCTCCGGGTTGGTGCCTTTGTACACCTTCACGCCATGCTCGACCACCTGCGCGCACGTCGCCATGGGAACGAGAAGAGCATAAACCGTGAACCCAACTTTTGCTTCACCACCGGACCGGATGCCGGTTACCTTCAGGTCCTTGTGCAGCTCCGAGCCCCACGAGTCCTGGACGCAGTGTCGGGGCCACAGTCGCTGCTTCATCGGTGGTGGGCCGGCAAAGATGACCGTATCGTAAACCTGCGCATTGTCCGCGTTCAGCTGCAAGCGAATTGTCCGTGCGGGGAGAGAGAGAGAGCAAAAACCGTTAATGTGTTTCAGCCGATCGAACGCCACGGTTAAAAACGGAACCGAGCCTACCGGACTGGTCGGATGGATCGGTCGCTGTTTGATGTTGTCGATGAACGAAACATGATCGCTCGGGTGCCAGTCGAGCGAGTAGAACACCGCGTCAAAGTCCACCGTGTCCAGCAGCTTGTTGATGGGCTCGATAACCTACGGGGAAACGGGAAACGGGAAAACCGGATGATTAAACGGGTCGCGAAGCATGGAACCCACGCTGCCCACGTGGCGCGCTTCCTTTTGTCACGGGCACGCGGGTTTCAATTTCACCTCGCCCATCATCGGCCCCAGAAGTAATTTAATTCGCCACTCGAACACGTCCACGGTCGGCCGGCCGGCCGGCCAAGTGACCAAAAACGCACCCACGACTCCACGGAAACCGGGGGGGCAATCTCGGGCCTGTCATACCAGTCTGTCCGCGTGTCACGCAAGTCACGCAAACAGGCACCGCCAGCCACAGACACAGACACCTGGAGCTCGGGCGGTTCCCGGACTCCATTAAGCAAACGACACAATGACCACTGTGGCCCGACCGGGAAGAAATGGCAACTTGGTTGGTGTGTCGATAAGTGCGCTGTTTGCGAGCGGCAGCACTTCAGCCGACCGTCAGCCGTCCGATGGGCAGCAGCCGCAGCGTTGTGAGCAACAGGTTTTCGGAAGTGCTTTCGTTGTCCTGGCCACAGCCACAGCGATTGTCGGTTGCCAGCCTGCCCGCAGATCCAACAGACTGGAAGGGTGACAGCTTTTATTCGCAACAACGTGAACCAAACGCGTAGCAACGTTGGGAATAAAATGTGCAGCATCAATCGATAAAACGCCCATAATTTTTCATACAAATGGCTTCAATAATCGCCGTACCCCGTTTGCCTAGGCTTCGTTTCGTAGCTTTTCTGCAGGTGTCAGGATAGTAAAATTATCTGCCACACAAAAACAACAGATGACCCACCGGCTAAACAAACATACATCGGCACGTTTTTCGCAAAAAAAGATAGGAAATATGAGTCTGATAATGAAATCCGGTGTAAATATCACGAGAGTGTACCCAATGCAATGCGTACGGCATACTTTCAGGGGCATTGTGAATATGTATTACGCATTGCATACCTGCAGGCGTGCTGAGCAAATTTCGCGTGTGCGGAGCAATTGCGGAGCGTGAATTCAGCAATTGTGCGAAAATTGTATCGATTCTCAGAAGTAACATTAAAAATGTCCTCCGTACGGGCCATTCGGTGGTGCTCCCGTGTTATTTATGCTCCCATTTAGTTGCCAATTGAAGCGGGCGCTTTGGGAAATGGAAAAGCCCCAAAAAAAATGTGTGCGTCCATCAAATTTATCAAACAACACCGTTTTGTTTTCTTCGACCCCGTTAAACCGAAAAGGTTAAACCGCCTGCGCTAGCCCCTCCCACCCATGGCTCCATGGCTTCGTATCTGATCGAAATTCGGAAGGGCCCCAAAAGGCGGGCGTTATAATAACGTTTCATTAAAACGCCTCGCCCGCCTCGCGCTGTGTGTATCATGTTTCTAACCGATTTCCATTTATCATGCTGCGGTTGCGGAAGTGCGGCGTCAATAGTGCCCCGAGTCACCCCCCATCGAGGCCACTGCCACCGGCTGTGGCTGGGCTGCAGACAACATCAATCTTACCTTCTGCCGCCCGCCGGCAGAGAATGGCATTAAAATATTTTCTGATATTCCGGTTTTTTTTTTTTTTCTTTTGGCCCTTTGGACAAAACCCCATTCTTCGGCCAAAATGAGGGACCTTTCTCTCTCTCGGTCGCATAGTTTCTTGCCACACGGGTTCGGAGGGGCTCGGGCCCCCCACAAGAAACTATCGAAAGTTTCGTCAAACAAAAGGAAGTTAATTAACGACCCTCGCCCAACTCCGGCCCAGGCCCAGCGTGTCCATTGTGTCCAGGCGATCCCCGGGACACGGGGTCCGCTCTGGTCCGCACCACGGTCCCCGAAATAGACCGAACCGTTGCCAAGCCGACGACGGTGGCTCATCTTTATCTGGTCTCGCACAGGCCTTCTTCTCGACGCCATTCTCGGTGTGGGCCCAAGTGGTACACCGGGTCATTTTCTTCTCCGGTTGACAAACTGACCTCGCAGGACGCCCGAACCATCCCATGGACGGCCCGGCAACCATGCCAGGGGTGGCCAGGGGTATATTAAATTTCCGTGCACGGATTGGCATCCGGTCGGGAGTGTATCCTTTCAGGGCACGTCCTCGAGCACTCTGCGTCTGTGTGTCTGTGTGGTTGTATGGTGCGATGTGGTAGGCTTGTCTCTCGCTTCTGCGCCAGTGGCAAGGTGTGTTGAACAAAAAGACCGCCTCGGAGAGCAACAGAGCACATTCTTCGGTTCCACTTCTGGCGAGTAAACACCGGAACGGTGTCGAGCAGGCAACCCGAGCCCCCTGGAGCCCCCGTCGTGTGGGTTAAGGACAGGGCTCAAAAGTAGCAAACCTGATCATCTATCTCTCGGGCCCGGTACCCAGAGCGCGACGGCCGAGGCAAGGTCCGCACCTGTGGTAGCGCCCTTTCACCGACGCCGTCACCGCCATCGGCGTGTTAATGTGTTGACTCTATCCCCGGCCCAGGAAGAACCCAGAACCCAGGGCCGTGTTTAGAAATTGAAAATAGCTTTCGACTTCCTGGCCTGGCCCGGGGTCGCCGGTTGCCGTCCTTGCGCCGTCGGGATAAGAAATGGGCTGTGCATTCCACGACCCCGGACGTCACACCCGGGGAAGGGGCCCTGTGTTACGGGCGGAAGGAAATGTTCCAGCAAATTGAGGATATTGAATGCCGTTGCGCCATCACAGCACGAAGCACCGGAGCACGGGCGCTGCATAGGCTCAACCAGGGCCGTAGAGGCCGTCTGCACAGGAAAAAAAAATCCATGGTCAAGCTTATGAAGTTGTCACCCGCCCGGTCCCGCCACACCGGTACACAGGAACCAGGAACCGGAGCGGCCGGTGATCGAATGCTAATAAAGCGCCACATTGTTTCACAGTGGTGCAGCAGTGCATTTCCCCGCATGAGGCCAAGGTGGGGCACCGCGTTTAGTATGCCCCCGTTTTCCGTTCCGTGTTCCGTTCCGTTCGGCTGCATTATTCAGCGTTGCAGCAGCACTGCTCGGTCCGGCGCACAAGATGGCGCCCGGCCCGGACCGCGTGCAGGAATGTGCTCGGCGGATGCAAATAAAATTAACTGCAGGGCCCTGCAGTGGGGTGGAAAAAAGGTCCCCACGAAAGGCGCGGTGGTCAGCTTCCGCACGCCGCCTGATCTCACCTCCAGCCCGTTCTGCTGGGCGCTACAGTTGCTGATGTTGAGCGAGCCGCTTATGAAATCGTTCTGCACGTCGACGATGAGAAACGAGCTGATGGGACGGACGATCTGGAAAGAAAGTGAAGGGCAAAGAATTTTAATTACTTCGGAACGCTGTCGAGCAGGGTCGGTTGATTACAAATGGGGGCTGCTGGACACACAAATAAACCAACGCGGAACGTTCGGGTATGGGCTCAGATAAACATCGATAAATTGACAGACTTCGTAGCCACGTCGAGCCGCGTTGAGTTGTCAACTCAGTGATAGCTTTGATTCAATGCAAGGAACGATCCAAGCAACCACATGACTGTGCATAAGAGTCATGATGGAGTGAAACAAGTGTTCCTTTTTATGACCTTTGCCATGACTTAGGAAACAGTTTACCAGGAAAATACCAACAAAAGTACCTCACCTCTAGAACGTACCCGGAACCGGTTCAGAACCGATTCAGAAAGGTTGGGAACCGGTTGGGTATCAACGCTACAAAATGGAGCTATTAACATTAGTCAAGGCCTAGTTAGTTGGACCTTCTAATACATAAAAATTGCAGCTCGTTCGTAGGCCATCCGTCGGCGTTAAACCTTACGTTGGCATACGCCTCACACTCCGTCTCAAGAATGATTTAAAAAAACGTCAACATTAATATGCATTTATGTTGGCCTTCGCCTTCGGATCCATCTCCAATTTGGCTCCACGAAAGGCATAACCAACAGCGAAAACCCGAAAACACCGAGCGTCTGGGACCCAGATGTCGTGTCGCGGATTTAGCGTAATGATTGCCGGTGAAAAACAAAATGAAGAAAAATCTTCCGAAAACATAAAACACCACGCCTGCCACCAGCCGCCTGCCGAACGGGGGATATCAATCTTGTTTTGCATGCTCATTTCCACACCATCGGCGCAAACAGGCCCTTGACAGGGTGGTGCCCGTCAGCTACTCGGGCTTAAGTAAATCTTCACCGGTGACGTGATGGCCGCCGGCTGGCAACGGGGCGGTTCGTCAACGAAACAGCCATCGCGCCAAAAAAGGACACACCATGAGGACATCCGCCGGGGGGACGCAAGTGGTGCTACTTGTGCCGCACTCGAGCCCCGTAAGTGTAGCGAACGCGAGCGCTCTCACGAGCGGGCCGTGCCGCTGCCATATATCCTTCCGGCAAAATTATCATCAATCAAAACCGCTTATCCAGCCGTCGGCAACATCTCGTCCTCAAGTGCAGCGCCACCGCCCATACCCCCCCGGAGGAGGAGTCACGTTGGCGTTGTTTGGCTAAACGATGGCAAGAAGTCCGCTGCAGGATGAAGGCAAATTATCGTCCCTTTTTGGTGTCGCCCCGTGCGGGAGGAAGATTCGGACCCCGGGAGTGCATCCCACAGGACTCCCGCTCGGGATGCGTCCCGTGCACAAGGGAAACACTTCCGGCCCTGTGCTACACCAGCGCCTAGGTCCAGCTATTGTTACACACTCCCTGTGTGTCGCTCTCTCTCTCTCTGTCTCTGGGGTCTTCGAGGCAAAAAAGGCGGCCAAATGACAATCGCCACTCGAAAGTGCTCTACATACGCCGGCTGTCGGCTGCCGGTGCCATAAGTCCGGTGCTAGATGAATGGCTTCATGTTTTTGGCTCGCGGCCTCACAACGATAAGCAACGATCCTTGCTTCCTGATTATGTGACCCATTTTGCGGGCACTCGGGGACTGCAGTAACACCCGGGCCGGAGCGCAACATAATCGGCACCATCGTCATCATCATCATCACCATCGTCGTCCTCGTCGTCGTCGTCATAAGTAGTCCGGGTGTTATCGTGACGCAATCACCAGCCGTCCGATGGGAACCTTCCCGTAAGTCGGCCACCAGCGTGACGCAGCCTTCGCACCGGGGCTGGCAGGTTGTTCATTTCGAGCCCGGCGTGTCGACGTTCCCACGGCGTACTTTGATACAAACACCGCGTAACCCCCACTCGGATCTAAAGGGAGTTTAATACCCGCGTTCAATTCCTTCGGAAGGACCCTCTGGAAAGGGAGCTGCTCACGTTCGATATCAGATGGCACGGCCCGCCCTCAAACTAGAGCCGGGTGGGGGACGTTAAGCCGAGCAACCGGAAACGTCGTCGACCAGATATTCCCGAACGTGCGCTTAATCGCGGCACGGAGCCCCACTCACGCCCCGGCACAGGGTGGCCATAAAGAAATCGATTATTGAGGACGCACACACACACACACACCGGGGGGGCGGAGGCGAACAACAACAGCAAAAAAGCGGCGCCAACAGCGGCGGAAACAATCGGAAGGCAGCAGCAGCAAAGTTGAGCACGGGAGACTTCGATTGGCATGACACAATTCCTGTTCCGGTTTGGCGTGTTTCGTTGGCCGCGCGTGTTGTTTGCCGACAGCGCCTCGAGGCAACTCGCGAGACGTCGGCAGTGGGCGGCGGCTGAACGCTGGAAGAAGTTAGTTGCTTAAACGGTGCCTAATGGAGCCAATGGATGGCTTCATCAAGTTATGTGATTCCACTTCCTGCGCCAGTTCCGGTTCCCGGGGGCCAGTAGCCGACCAATTCGTGTCGGCGAAGCGCTTTTTTCCGCTTACTCGGCTGCTGCTGATCGTGTAGATTTTGGGCCGGGGCTTACGGCAGTCCATCAATCTAATCTGCTTTGCGGAGCCCACCACTCGGTGCCGCTTCGCCTTCCGCCGGTGCTGGCCACCGCCAGAAACTAGCGCCAGATTCGTCAATCAATCAACAATCTGTCAATGGCGGATTGTGTAAGTTATGTTGCGTCGGCGGTGGCTGCGTCTCGCTGGGCCTCGGCCCCAGCCCTTGGTCGGTGCCGGGATTAGTATTCAATTTGGGAATTACAAAACTATTGAGATTAGTGTCCGTGTGTCAATCTGGGGAATCAAAGCATCGCGGGCCAACGCAATTCACTTAAGCTACGTACATAGTTTCAGGAAGCGCTCGTTACTTCATGCTTTTTTTATTAAGTGGCCAATAATGCCAGGGCTCGTTAGTTGGAGAGCTTATGGCGATGGTCAAAACACGACCGTCAGGGAGAAGTTCAAAAACTACACATGAAACATTTTAGCCACACACATTAAGAGCAACTTAAATTACTTGCGCTCATGTAATATTAGGTTGGGGAAAAAGAAATCGACGTTTTTTGCGCGAGCTTCAAAACATTATTTAAGATACTTTTAATTGTCCGATTTGCGTCAAATATGCACCATTTTGTTGGAAAATTTGTTGCCTTTTAAAAACTACCTTCATAATACTTCTCTTTCAAAAGGCTTAGTCGTTATTGGCAAAAAACTCGAGCAATTCATTTTCACAATCCTTTTTTGATCTCAGTTTTTCATCACTCAGGAAATTTTGTAATGCGTAAAAAAGGTGTCAATCGTTTAGTGCAAGGTCCGCACTATACGGTGAATGCATTAAAACTTCCCAATCAAGCTCCCGGACTTTCTGGCGAGTCACTAAAGACGACCGTAACATTTCGTTGTCCTGGTGGAACACAAAACCTCTTCCGATGACCGATTCTGGTCGTTTCTGGTCAATTGCTAGCTTCGAACGGTACAGTAATTGACAATAGAGATCTGAATTATATGTTTGACCACACGAAAGCAACTCACAATAAACGGTTCCTCTCAAGTCCCACCGTAAACCCAGTAGAACCTTACTGGCCGTAAGTTCTGTTTTGACCACCCTGTAAGCTGCTTCACCACGCTTAGACCACGATCATTTTCACACAGTATTGTCGTATGTATCCCATTTAACATCCCCAGTACCCATCCGTTTACGAAATGTGTCAATTTCATTCCGTTTGGCCAAAATTGCGCAAATGGAAATTCGCGCCATCATGTTTTTAGGTGTAAATATGGTGGCGCCCAAACATTGAGCTTCTTTGTGGATCCAGCTTTGCGCAAATGGCTTAAAACTATCTGATTGTTAATCTTTAGGTCCCTGGCCGATGCTCTGACTACTAACATGCCGACCAACTTTGATTATTTCTGTGATTTTGTCAACATTTTCGATGACGTGTCTGCCTGCATCTGGGGCGTGGGTGAAGTGCATCTTTAACATCGAAAATAACTGAAACGGGTCAACGAAACCAAAATTTATCGCAACTAGCTGTTAGAGTATCGGTACCATAAACACCATGCAAAATGTCAGCGGCCTAGCTTGAATTTTCGCCTTTTTCAAAGAAAAACTGTAAAATGTACCTTATTTTCTCTTAGTTGACCTCCATTGTTAACACCCTGTAACTCACAAACGAATGAAAAAAACAAAAAACAGGGAAAGCAGTTTTTAAAGTGTGAAGTATCAGCTTTAAAACGAACCTAAACTTGAACCTGTACGATTGATACTTTACAAGATATCGATCACTAAAGACATCTATCGTGAAAAACGTCGATTTCTTTTTCCCCAACCTAATATTTCCAGACAGCGTGGTTTTATCATGCGGTCTTTTCTACAGCCCTCAGATATTAAATTATTGACCAGATTGTTTTAATTAATTTAGATGATTCTGTCAAATTACCCAAAGTCATCTCAAATACTGCAAGGTTCATCAACACCAACACCCAATCAATGGTCAACGGTTGATCTGGTCAACGATAAAAATAGCCTTAAGCATTGATATCGTCATTCTCGAGGTACTGCATGAATACTTGGGCCTTGTAGATTGTCGCATAATCCTGTTGTATTTGTGAAACCTTGACCAATAAAACGTCCCGACGAGAGGTCTTGGCTTGCAACACCGACAATGATAATCTATGTTGCTTTCTGTAACGGTGTGTGACAACGACAAGCGTTCCCAACTGCTCTATCAACGGGGACGATTAGTCCCTTGATTAGTTATCCCATTTTTGCCTATGAACAATCGAAAGCTTACAGTTGAACCAGCGCACGATATTGAATCTAAATGTGTTTTAATTGTCATAATTTTTCTCTTAGAACGTTAAACTAACATTCAACATCTTACATTAATATTGGAATGCTTTTTTGTCCCTTTTTCGGTCCTTGAACCGCTTTTACAAAGCTAAAGCGAACGACAATTTCGTTAAAAGTCAGTTCTGCCGTTTGTAACAATTGATCGAGTCGATCGGTTCGATCCCAGATTCGTTCACTTTTGCCATCTTCACCATAAATTTGTGTCATAGTACAGTAATTTGCTAATTTGAGCATTAATTTCGTCACACTTTGATGCGAAACGTGACACAAAGAAAGAGGTATTGCACGTACGGAATAGTCACCAATCCCATCGTGATGCGTTATCGACCGACGTGACGCAATTCAAACTGTAACTGACAATCTTCAAAGCCATTTCGAAGAATCGTTTCTTACTGTTTTGTCATTTCGATTTGTGCAAATATCGAAAATCACATCTAGATCGGAATTGTTCGGTAACCCAGCAAATGCATGAACCGATGCTTCGACGGTTGGTTAGTAGTTTTCCCGAGCAAAACCAACAACATAACGTCCCCATAACGCAAAACGCGAAACGCGGTACGGTGCCTAGAATCGGAGCCATCGGAGCCGAAGCAGCACACCGGGCCGGTGTGCTCCAAAATGGAAATTTAAATTTGACTAGCTCCACCTTCAAGCGGCGCTGCACGGCGCTTCGCACGACCCCCCCCGTGAAGTGTTGTTTTCCGAACTGTTTTTCCCGTCTGCCAACTTGCCGGAAGTGGAACCGAACCGCCCCGGGGGTTCCCGGGGCTAGGAAATGTAATGTTGCAATCCTGCAACCGTGGGCCCAATCCGTAATGATTGATTTTCTTCAACGCGGCACCTCGGTCCCCGGTCCCGCGGCCCATTTCACGGCGCATTTCCCATTTCCCGTTCCGGTCCGGAGCGGAAGCTTCTTTTCGCTGCCGCTCCCGCTGCAACCTTGGTTGGCCCACCTTGGTCGCCGGCCTTGGAGCGCTGGGGAACGTACTGGGGATTGAAATCGATTGCCATTTTTGCACGTTTCCGTTGCCGGTGCCGGGCTTTCTTCGGGAAATGCTGTTTGCGCGATTTTTCTTGTGCCCTAAAAAATGTGTAGAAAATTTTGAAACAAAGAAGTACCGAACAAACGGATGAAGAGGATGAGTGGGCGATCCCCAAACTAACCCCGAAAGGGAACGTGAAAAAGCCCAATCAATTAAAGTTGCAAGTTGCATTGGAAAACTTGCACGGTGGGGAAAACAAAGGCAAAACCTGTGCATTAATCAGCACCTGGGGGAGGCCCAGGGGCAAGGTGCTTACCGTTTTGATCCACTGGTTCCAGCAGAACTGGAACTCCTCCCGGTCGATGTAGCCGTCCTCGTTCTTGTCGAAGACGGCGAACATCTGCTCGAGCCGGTCCGACGGCACCACGTAGATGTGTCCCTTATCGTTCCGAAACAGTGCCCGGCAGATCAGTGTGAACTCGTTCAGCGACAACCGATCATCTCTGGAAATGGGAAAATCGAAAGAGGGGAGGCCGATGAAAAATACCATCAATTTTCCGCGTACAAAAACCTCTCCCGAGGCTGCGCTCTGGCGTGCGGACGGTGAAAGGCCTGGGTCGGGCGGCGATTGGCAACTTTGGGCGTCGAAGGTTTTGGCGTCGACCTTTCGCTGGAAAACTTTCCGCTGCCTCGAGCGGAAACAGGCTCAAGGCCACTCTGGAATGGCCGGGGGTGGAAAACTTTTACCGGCCTGAAGCGGGCCGCTAGGTGGAGGTTCTCCTTCGCGGTTGGCCGATGAGATCCGATGTGAAGGATGCAAATTAAATAAATCAATACGCCACCCGCAGCCCTTCGAGTGACAACCACATCCGACAATTCGCTCTCCCTCTCTCTTTCTCTCGCTTGTTCGGTGCGGGGGAGGACCAAATACACAGCCACACGCACCCACAACCTACCTGGTGGCCACAACCAGGCTCAATATGCGAATAGTTTTGTGTGAATTTCCAACAAAAGCGAGTGGAAATTTAAAACCGTAAAAACCGAACGGAAATCTTTCACATCTTCCTGACAGCTGTCGGACGTCCAGCTGACGTTTGTCGACGAGAGCCCGTTGGCATCGCCAGGCGTTGGCGCGCTCGAAAGGGGAATTCAATTTTTATTGCTCACCATGAATATTTCAACTTTATAACTTTATTAGCGTCAGTTTCCCCGGATGTTGACGGCGGATCGTGTTGCCGCATCGCCGGATCGCCATGCCGGACACACACCATGGTCGGTGTCCCGGTCCCGCTTTTACCCGGTAATCCATCTCCGAGTCCGAGCCACCACAACAACAATGTTTGCAATCATCGCCCCCGGGTTATCGACGCAATCCGATGCCACAGTCCGGTGCGGCAGCCCGTTCTTCGGTCGTCGGTGCAATTTATGGGTTTGATTTACATATTTTTATTCGCTCCACCAAGCTCAGCGACACCAATTACAGGACACCACACCCCGGGACAGGAAGAATTGGGAGTGTGCTGTGCTGCGTTTCCGATTGCGACGGCCAGAGATAGCTTACTTTCGTATCAGAACCCGCACGTCGTTCCCTCTCTTTCTCTCTCTCTCGTTCGCTCGCTCGCTCGTCGGGACATAAAACACACCATTCGACCATAAACAAGGCTTTGGGCGTTTTTTTTTTGCCCACCGAACACACCACAAACAGTTCGACATCTCATAACTTTCGGGTGCCTCTTCTGCCACCGTTGACACGACACGGTTTGAAGGAGCCGCGCGCGCCAACGTTTGAAGGATGACCGGACCGCACTCGAATAACTTTGGCCAACAAGTTGCGGGTCACTTGAAACGGTGCCACGGTTCCGATCGGGTCACCGCGACCCAGCGAGCGACTAGATCCTGGCGCGCTGGGAACTTTTTTTTCGCCTATCGGTTCGCAGAACAGCGGGCAACCAGGGGGAATCGATAAACTCGGAGTAAGTAATTAAGTTAGCGACAGCGCCGATTTAATGAATTTTAAAACTTGATTACACTGTCTCTCTCTCTCGCGCTCGATCTCGTGGGGTATTGATTACGGTAGTAAAAGTTTATTATTATTCTCGAGACGAATGGTTCGGTGCGTAACTAGGACGGTCTTAATGAAAATTGTATTAAGTGATTAGGAAAGTAAGAACCGAAATCGATATAAGGTCGCGGATCGTGACGTCGTCGTGACGTTGAACGGAGCAGAGCAAAACGCTTACGGCAGTTATGGTTTAACCAACGGGTTATCATCGGAAAGAATTGTAATTAAAATAAATATTACAATTCGTTTGCGACAGGTTTCGAAGCAATGAAGCCAGGTGCCAGTAAGAAAAGATTTGAGTTGGAAACGGGAGAACAGAACACAAACATTGACTTGCGCCATAGGTGCATCCGACACATATTTGAAAGAAGTTTGTGGGATATTTAGTTAGGGTCAGAGTTCTTCGGTGTTCCCAAAAGAAGCAGTTTTGGTACGCCGTTTTATGGATGATCTAACTCTTCGGCTTCCTTCCAAAAATCGCTTACGTTTTGCTGACGATCTCACGCAAGGTTTACGTAATCCGTCTTAGTTTGCCTTAATCTGCTTGATGGCTTTGTTCGGAGGTTTGCTTGTAATAACATGTCTTTGTCTCTAAACGTTAGTTCTTCAGTTCAGTACAGTTCTCTTAGGCAAGGTTGGTATGCCGTTGATCAATTACCTCATTATAAGACTTGGTTTAGCGTCGCTTAAGCATCGTAAACGATCGACTCAAGCAGTTTTCGTAGTCAAGATCTTAACTTCCCGTATTGATTCACCTGAATTTGATTGAACTTTTCTGCTCCTGCTCGATGTTTGAGACGACCTGACCGGGAACTCACCATTGATGCGCGGTCGTCTCTCACCGGATACGATGACCGGCTATTAGTTTTTTATCGTACGTATAACAATTTCTTGCCACTTATTGAGTTTGACATGTCCCTTGGTCAATGTTGCAATCTTTTTACTTTCATGCCTTCATAGTCACTTTGTCAGTCTTTTATGAGTTTTAAAACCGGTTAACTGCTTCCATTTTCGTCTCTTTAGCTGCGATTAGTTGTGTTATTAGTTCAAAGGTATTACTGTGAATATTCAATCAGGCTACGCAGCCCGATAACTCTGTTTGTAAAAACAAAAAATAAAATAAGTAAATAAAAAAAAAATAAATAAATAAACAAATTGAAACCATAACAGACAAATCTACGCAAAATAAAAAGGAACTTTTCAAAGACAATGAACAAAAATTGAAAATCGAAACAAAAATCGAAGCCATCGCTCAAAACCATCCGGCCTGAAGGCCGAAAGTAGTCAAGAAACAAAAATTAAAAGATTAGAAGTCTTGAAGGGATTAGGCGAGTAAACCAAAAACTTCGTGTCAAATTAGAAACCGAAAAAAGAAATTCCGTTTGCGAATTTCACTTCGGCAAACGGCAACAAACGGTAACCGTAAACGGTGAAGTATCTTCATCAATCAGCTCGTTACGTGGCGTGCCGCTCGCCGAATGATTTACCGCATCCGAAATCCGGTCGCGTGTCCCACGTGCGGCCCGCGTGCGCCACAATCCGATAGTCCGTTATCAGACTCTGTCAAAACCCGAGAAACTCTTTCCGAACCTAAAAACAAACTCCCGGCAAACCCCCGACCATTTCTCGGAACCGAGAGGTCTCGGGTCGAGGTACACGTGCCTCTGGCTTCGACGCGTGGGCCTCACATTGTGTAATTGTGCCGGCTCCGCTCGACCGGCCACGGCTGCCGACCGGGACTAATCTTGCGAAACCCCGTAAATGAAAAGAACGACAAATGGGCAACATAAACGTCCTTGTGCCGCGAGGCTTTTTTCCGTGTTTTTTCTTTTTCATTCGGGGTCGGTCGTGCCCTGCGGAGCAGATTTGGCCGCACGATTATTGCTCAATTATCAAAGCTCAAACTCGTATAAATCTTAGGGTCCGCCCCCGGACCCGGACGCAGCCGGGGCGGGGGGGGTGCGTTTGCATGTTCAGCACAAATTTAAAACTATTGCCACCCGAACGCTCGCCCATCGCCCACCGTTTTTGGAGTTCCATTTTTGGCCATCTCAGCATAACAGAGCGAGCGAACGAAGACCGGCACGTGGTGGCCAGCGGCTCCGTTTTCCCGTTTTCCGCCGATCGTTGCTTGAAGCACTATTTTGACGTATCGCTTAAAACGTCAGACTGCGGAGCGAGCAGATACTTCATCAGCAAGAATTCAATATTTCACATCCGAGAGAGAGTGTGCGAGAGAGAGAGAGAGAGAGAGAGAGACAGTTGTTTGTCGGACGCTTGTTTCTTCGCCGGCGCACTTCCGTCGTCGTCGACCACCCGCTTTTCCGCCCCACTGCGCTTAATCCCACCCACTCCCGTGACGTAAGCATTTGTTTTATTCTTCCTCCGGAGCAGGCACTCGCACTCGAGAGCTCGAGGAAGAGCTCGGAGGGAAGAAAATATGAAGCAGCTCCGAAGCAGCCACCCGACACCCGATATTCCATCAATATCATCGGATTTTCATCCTTGTTTTGCGCCACCATTCCCGCTCCGGCTTGGCACCACTTTCGCGTCCACTTTCGCGTTCGGTGTGCCTCCCTTTTCGGGCGGCACCCGTTCAAGGGCCACCGCACCGCAACACAGCGGCACGTTTCTCATTTTGCGTGGATTTGGCCTAGTCATTATTGGGTCCCCGTCCCGGTTCCGTGCGGGGCGTACCTTCATCGGGGCGCGCTTCGATCTAATACACGTGCCACGTGGACTCGGGTGGCGTGCGCTCCACCGAGCAACAAAAAAACACGGACGTTTAATTTGAAAATGGACGCCTCGCGGGGCAGGTCGGTCGGACGATTTATTTTCGGACACACAATCACCTATTCTATTTTGCCCTATCCGCCGCACGGTACGTGCCGGGGTTATCGGTACCTGGTGGAGGCGCCTGGTGGCGCACAAAAATAAAGGCCACTCTCTCCCACGTTGGGCTGGATGACAAAATGTAATTATTTTAAACATTGTTACAACTGCACCAACGGAAGCCGAAACTCATGGAAAAGGTCACAAAATATATCCGGAGATCTGAGGCTCCCGTTTTATGCTGCACTGCCGTCCATTTCAGCACCTCTTCCCGAGCAGCAGCGAGCTTCAAAAGTCGCCATTTTAATTAGAAAATAATAGACGCCCAATCAACCATCCTTGCGTCTGCCGCATGCCCCGGCCCGGGCCGTCGAGAGGGATTTCTTTGAAGAATTGCGACCAAGCGGCTGGGCCAGAGCTCGGGCAAAAGAAATATTTAACGAGTCGTATACATTCCCCATGGGGCTCCCAATGGGCCAGTTAAATCCCCGCCAACCCCCGGGGCTCGGGGCCCGCCCGGAGACACCGTAACCCACCGTAACGCACCCACCGATGGAAAGCGCTCACACAATGCATTCTCCCGGTCGGCGTCGGCATTCTACTAGCTGAGATGGTGGTGCCAAAGAAAAGTTTAATTGGATTTACCATCCGGCCACACGACTTGCAAGCCGTCGGAACAGCCCCGGATCCGCCCCACCACCGCGCTGGCCGGGACAGCGCCCGATGTGAATGGATGTTGTTAATTTTCCCGTACTTTACGCCATTTCCATTTCCATTTTACTTTCCTCGCAGCATAATGCAAAAGCATAATGAATTGTTGGGTAACCGGCCCAGACCCGTGCCGGGTCGGGTCGGGGATGAATAGTTGCTCCCAAAGGCCAACGCCACCCGCGCCTGGTACGCACCTCCGCACCTTGTTTGTAGTCGTCGTCGCTCCCCCCCGGGGCGGCTTCAAAGGCCCCCAAAGGTTGAGTGGTCCTTTCGAGCGGCACTCGAGCGGGCGCTGCGCGAAAAGCTTTATAATTAACGCCATTCACACCACAATTATGCTGTGCGCACACAACAACTACAAAAGCTGTGTGCCGACTATGTGACACACGTACAAACATTCGCGGAAAGCAGCCTCCGGATGACGTCAATCATCGAGGGCGGGCCCAATCCTAATAACTCGCGGTTTTGCCATCAAAATGCCATAATCATTATTGTCTGCGCACGCTCTCAGCCGCTCGACTATCGCTAATTACATTCGAATTAACCTCCCGCGGGTTGTTTGGGCGGCGTTCGACAAAACTGTGTCCCCACCCCGACGAAAGCTAGCCGACCGATCGATCGATTTCCTGACGATGACGTCTCACGTTTTGCCCCGGGCACTGATTAATGCCAGACAATTGTTTCCGCTATCGACACACAGTCACACACGCACACACAGAGGACACTCTGCTCGGCGTGTTTGGCGTGCTCCGAAACAATGTCTTTCCCCCGAGGGCCCACCGACTGCCGTGTCTGTCACAGCTCCGTGACATGACAAGAAACTGTAACATACGTCGAGTGCGTTGCGAATGGCAGACGGGAACCGACCGACCGACCGACGACTGACGACGAGTAATTGCATCCGGATGGTATCGACGGAAATAAACATTGATCTAATAACGGTGCGCTCGGTCCGTTACCGAGGCTGTAAAAGTCGACGCGGAGCAATGATTTTCGAATCTCTCGTCGTTGTTAGTGTATTCCAAGTGTGCTTTACTTTAATACACTTGTAAAACAGGATCAATGGCGATAGCGAACAGCTTTGTGGTATTTCTTGTCGGCGCCTCTTTGGAAGTTTGACGTCTCCAAAGTAATGGGTCTTCGCCCCTTAATTGTGGCCATTCCAAAGCAAAGACTTGTTTCATAAAAATTTACGACCCAGTGTACTATCATGTGCAATAATACCCCACTGTGTAGGATTGAGATGTCCAATGGTTCTTGGGTTCTTCCTTTCTTTAGTAAATTATTTCCTGAATTCAGCTAAGCGATCGTTAGCCGTGCTATTCAAAGCTTAGCCGTGCTTTCAAAGCCGGCTCGGGTTTGCTATTCAAAAACCTTAAGTCGCAATAAATACTCGTTTTTTGCACCATTTTGAAAGTCTTTTGTGAATATTTGGCATCGTTTTGTGTTAATTAAAGTAACATTTTAGTTCAAAATAGACTACACTAACTTCAAAAATTTGGACGAAGAAGGCACCCAAATGAAGGCAATGGGAAAATCCAAAAGGTCGGAAAAAAGGTTTCTCAAAAACGGAACGAAAGGCAGCAGGAAAACCCAAAACCAACACGTGAAAAAGCTGCATGCCAGGTACAAAAGGAAGGACTTTCTCGATCGGATTGTGACAGGTGATGAAATGTGGATTTTTTTAATAAAATCTCAAGCATAAAAGGTCTTGGGTTCAGCCCAGGAGAGCCGTACATCATCGGTTGAACGGTCAAATCGCTATAAACGGAAAACAATGTTCTGTGCTTGGTGGGATCTGAAGGGTATGATCTACTATTAGCTACTCAAAACTGGTGAAACGGTAGATTCGCAAGGTTCGCCTTTCATCAAACGAACCCCAGAAAATAGTTGTTTCACTTATTGACACATTAATCAAGAAAGTAACAAGGCGCGCCTTCAACGAAGCAAAAATAGAGAGACGCATCGATTACAAATCGCACAAACCTCACTGCGCACGGTACGATTTATCGTTAACCATACTTAGACACGGGTAAAAAAACAGGAATCCGCCACAACGCCACAAGTCTTCGGGTGGCCATCCATCAGCGGCACATTATCGTGGCCCGGGCCAGAAACATGTCCACCATAAATTCATTCCGCGCGTCCATTCGGTCGCGCGGAATACTTTACAACACGCCTGTTTGTCACTGCCAGCCGAGCGGTGGGGTTGGCAACAGTGGACCTAAACATCGTGGCCCCATCGTTCGGCCTCATCTCAACGATCTGGCGGGCTGATAATGTGCCCTGCCAAACTGTTTGCGCGCGACGATGCTCGTTTATGAGTGATTTATGCTATCGCGCCGCGTATCGCGTAGCTCGAAAACTATTTCCAGCACCAGCCCCACCAGGGAATTTTGCACCATCCTACTACGGTCAAGATGGAAAAAGGCGGGCCGGGACGCTTCGGAAAAGCATACTTTTCTCCGACCCGGCTAATCGCTACTCATTCGCTACCGCAACCGCCGAAACAGAGCGGCGACCCGAAAAGGCCGGCCATTTATAGTAAATAACGAGCGAGTTCATCTTTTCGATAATCCTTTCCGACACAAATGGCAACCCACCGGAAAGGAAGCATAATTTTCAGGTCACGCAACACACACACACCCATCTTGGCGGACGTGAGATGCGAGCCGAACCGTAATAAAATGGCCGCTGTAAAAATTTTCCGGTACCCAGAGATTTTCCGGCCGCCCATCACCGTGGGTGGCGCAGAAAATGTTCCCCGTTTGAGCCACAAAAAAACATCGAACATAATGCTCGGGGCGGTCAGAGGATCATAGACCCGGGAAAAAGAACCCAACGGAAAAAACGGACAAACAATTGATGCGAATATCGATGAAAACTAACGACGGGACCTCCGCATAACCGCAAATGAGAAAACATAACTCGATTGCGATTTCATTTAAGTTGTTGCTCCGGGATAACGGGTGGCGGGTCCGGGGTCCATCCAGCGCCATCATCACCGAAAAAAACCGAAACGAAAGCGAAAAAAGCACTTTCCCTGTGCGATTGCGGTTAAGTAAGGGCCCCGGCCCCGGCCCCGGCCACTCGGAGCGGGTGCTTTTTTCTCGGCCGCCCGAAGCTTCGTTCGTTCATGAATAAATTATCCAGATGACGTTCGATACGTCACGGGCCGCCTCACAAGAGTCGTCGGAGCGGCCCCTATCTCGGGCCGAGCTTCCCACTCGATATCGGTTTATTTATTTGATCTGATCACCGGGCGCTACGAGCTGACGGATGGTCTCCAATAATACCCCGGTCGTCGTCCAACCCAGGGGCCTCGTCGAAATCTCAGGTGTGGTGTGACCGTACGTACGTACGGACCGGACCCAAACCGGGCCGGGAACCAATGGCGGGGGGACGAAAAAAGCGAAAGGTAAAATCGAAAAAAGGGCGCACCTTTCCAACCGTGGACCGTGGGGTTTCGGTTCGGTTCCCGTTTGCCGAAGGACCATCATCGTGGCCAGAGACAGGTCGTGCGAGCTCTGGTGGTTTCGCATCGAACGAAAAACCCATCACCAACGCTGCCGAAATTTATCAACCGACGTCCTCGGCCTTCCACGAGAGCCAAGTCGATCCACTCCAGCCCAGGTCGCCGCCCATGGAAGTGGCAGAGAAAAATAAATTATTTCGGATATCCGGAAGCGCTGGCTGCCTGGCTGCCTGGCTGACTGGCTGGGTGGCTGGCCGGCGGCCTCTTCCCGTGGCGCATCCGTGGCGCACCGTGCGATGCGCTGGATGCGGTTGATCGATCGATCGATTTTAGAGAGTGTTTACGGGTGGCTAGGCCAACGGGCGGCCCGCGGGGGTATTCCAGGGGGCTCAAGGGGTGGGAAAAGGTCGACACAACCGACGACCCCCGTCCCCCCATGCCCGGTGGTTGAGTAATAATTGAGATTGTTTTTCATTTCGGCCCGACCGGTGTGAAAACCCATCATCTGCACGCTCCGGACAGGGTTCTGCGGGCGGATTCGGCAACAGATTGGCAATATGGGGATGCACAGGACGGGTAGTGATCAGTGTGTCCCGTGTAAAGGTTCGTTTTATCATCTGATAGAAAATATTATTAAAAAAAACATCAAACTTGCGGGTGCAGTCTGTGGGTGCAGTTGAGAAAGTTGGGCTTAGAAAGTTGTCTCTGGGTGCCATCGGCTGGCTTTCGTTGGAGAATGAAATTCGACCGAATCAGTAATGGGATTTAGAAGAAATTTCCTTTTATGAAAATATTTGCCTTTCATCATGTTTTGGTAAGCTTTCGAATCCACTCGACCTAGAAAAGTTACTAACTAGCTAGTTTCATGGAAACAATGCATCAATCTGGAGGCTAATGCCATTGTAATTGGTGCTGTTGTTGAGTCTTATCAAAAATGCATCACTCCAGAGAACCTTTTCCCAGAATATTGGGCGATTTCAGAATGCCGATGGCAAATTACCATTCTTTTATTTCAACTTGACTAGGTTCGAAAAATTTCTAAATAACACGGCCAGATTTGCCTGCAACACAGAGACTACGTCGAAAGACATGCACAGCAGGACTTATTTGCCTTTTGATCGAAATGTTTGTTGAATATTTTTGCCGAGTTCTTACGTCTACAAGCTTTGAGCACTAGGATCTATCTTTAGAATGACGCAGGTATCCAGCATTCTTGCTGATAACTTTGATAACTTTCACGCCAGTTACTCAACGAAGGCAAGAAATTATTCGTGCCTTACAAGGGCCATACCAACGCATACAATACAATAAAGTAATTGTGATAAAAAGAGTCGAATAATAGTCCAACAATTATAAAATGGCCTAACAGAGTATAAGGTGTATTTCAAACAGCTTGGTTAACGAACGTTCAGCTATGTTCAGTCTCACAGGCGAGAAAATCACTTATAAATGTTTTGCAAAGTTGCAACTTCATTTAACGTCGTTTTAAATCAATTTGAAGTCACGTTTATGGCCAATGTGATGAACATTCACAATTCTTCGCCATCATAACGGAACCAAGATTGAGTTATCCAACCAAATAAAAGCAATCCAACTTCCGTTCGAACGATAACGCCGCCCTGTTCGATGATGTGCTAATTTTATTCCTTTTTATTGCAATCCTTTCGGCACACGCTTTGACGGGCCCGGACCCCCGATCGCGTGTGAGGGGTTTTTCCGGATGCAAAAACGAACGGGAAACTATATCGAAAAGTGCCCGCCGTGTGCGCGCTCGCTGGGAATGCGATTTCCCACCGAGAAAACACCGCCAAACACACGTACCGGCCACATTAACATGTGCTCCGTGTCCTAGCTAGCACACGCTAGCGGCCAACTTCTGGGCCCCCCGAAATTTGCCTGTGCCGTGCCGTGGGCTACGAAAAACAGGATAGAACCTCGAACCGTTCCGGCCCGTGGGCACGACCGAAAATTAGTCCAAAAACGCCAGTCCCAATTCACGCCACACGCCAGACGTACACGTTGGCCATTGTTCGCCTCGATGGTGTCAGTGCTTGATGTGTGTTCCTCGGAGCCGCCGACACCGCTGGGCGGTGGCGGTGGCACGGGCTTCACTATCTCACCCGAGTAAACGACATTTCGGTCCGAAACGCCCTGCCTGTCAGTGTCACTCTTTTAGCCCCCCCTCGGGGAGGTGGCCCTACACCGGGCTGCCAAATCTAGCCACTTCCGGGGCCAGCACACGCTAAAAACCCGAGCACCGTCGGTGTCGGTGCAACGATCCAGCGATGTTTTTTTTTCGGTCCTGGTCCGTCCACAACTTTCTCCAAATCATGGCGAGGGAAGCAAATTGTGACGGCAAATCGAGTGTCGCTCGTTGTTCCGTCCATTGTTGTTGGCATGTTGTTGTCGGCGGCGACGGCGTTCACTCGGGTGCTGCTGCCGCCGCCGCCGGTCGTTCCCTCCCGAAGGGCTCCTTCATGGCAGTGCGCCAACACCTTCGAGCCCAAAGGCGGTGGCCAGGTTTTTTTTCAGGCTGTAGATTGTTGCCCATTTGTCGCCCGGCTTTCCATTAGGACCCCGAGGGGCACCGACACACAAAAAAAACTGGTAACCAACGAAAGAAAGAAAGAAAGGTAAAACAAAATGGTGGACGAGAAAATGGAGGTGAAATTATCGAGCCATCCGCACTCGAGGCAAATGCAAAAACGCGCCCGGAGATGCGCCCTAGCGCCCTGAGTCCTGAAGAGGATGCACCTAATGTATTGCTACCCTCCGCGGGCAGCTTGGTACAACAATAGAGACGCGCAGGGCGGGCCAGCACGGGGACGGGGCCGGCCCGAGAGGACAAATATAGAGTGCGATACCGGAAGCTAGATGTTGACACCTCTCTCGAGAGATAGAGAGGTACACAGCCCCAGCCGGTGGCATCTTTTATGCCGGGTCTCCGTGTTGCGTGCTTTTTCGTGTTGTTGTCGGTGAATAATGGCGGCAGCAAATGAGAAACCTTCCCGAGAACCTTCTCTAGACGGTGGCGAATTTAATGAATCTTGTTAGTCAAACAAAAACTAAATAGAGCGTCGTGTACACACAGCGTCACAAACGAACATGGATTAAGCTGATGCCACCAGTAGGTGGAAAAGATCATTTTAATTTAAAATGCAGATATTATTGCTTCATTCTTTAGACAACAACATACCACGTCCAGTACAAGCTGTAACTTTTTTCAGTAACTTTTTACGTAACGAGTTATCAAACTTTATGTTAAAACTATGTCCATAGTCATGACATATCTGCAAAAAAGCTTCCCACTCCATGTAGGGAAAAGGTTCCGGTTCCGTCTCCGGCCAAATTCCAGGTCCATAGCATCGTTCACCAACTTTTTCGAACGACTCTGATTTCTAAGACAACGTTGGTGCTCCTTGGTGTACCCAGCAGACAAAGTTTATCCTATTTCATAATCGCTTTAATCACTTCAAACGTTTGCATTTTTGCAACATCAATATGTCAAGCGATGCTGATAAAGCGATAAATAATTGATGAACAAATGCGGACATTCTGGTCCTTCGCTTTAAGAAGAAGAAAGCACCACTCTAAAACACACACTGAACACAACGGAACATATTGAACACACCGTTTGAGAGCCAGCCAAATTGAAACGAATGAAAATCGGTTACGGCTAACACAATCAAATCAGCATCAGCGATATTAGTTCCATAACCGGTTACGGCTGCAACGTCTTTTATCGCTCGCAGAACGGAGCTTCCGCGGATTGTTTCGTTACAATAACGATAAAAATTGATATAATCACCGTGGCTAACCGCGGCCACAATCGCTCCTGCTAGGTGCATCGCTGCATCGCGGTCGCTGCTGCTGCTGCTGCTGCCGCCGCCGCTGCACCGGCCACCGAAACCAGATTAAAGTTTATCTTCCGGACGTGTCACAGCCGAAAGACAACGGCACTGCCGCCGCAGCCGCCGCTCGACAGTCGAGCGGTGGCCACCTTTTATGAGCCGGAATGTACAATCAAAAACTCCGACCTCCGGCCGCGACTATTTGATCCGGCCGTGCCACGCGCGGAAGGAGCTCGTAAAAGTTTCCCTGCCGACCGTACCGACCCACCGGCAGCTCCGGTTTTGGCTGGCTGGTGTCGTCCCTGGAACATGCCTTGCCAAGCCCGAGTCCCGGGCCAAGACGAAGCCCGGAAACTTGTCGTTAAAAGTCTTTTATAACTGCGCCCCGGGCGAAGGCGAATTCCCCGTGTGTGTGTGTGTCTGCATCCGTGGGCATCCGGATGCATCCTGCATCGACGCCCCCGGAATGGGCCATAAATTTTGCGGTACCGTCACCGCACAGCATCCACCGCTGGGGCGATTGTAAGAGCTGTAAACTTTGTGCAAAACTTCGACAAGTCGATTTCACGTTCAAGGTTCACGGTTCCGGGGCGGGGCCACCCCGGAAGTCAGCGACAACGGCGCCGACGGTGGCCTCTTCTCGCCAGCCGTCTCGGCGGGTTTAAACTGTGGGAAAATTTGAAATTTATTGCCCGATCAAAAGGTAATACATTTTGCCGACCGGAGCGGCCCCCGAATGTCGCTAGTCGTAGAGCAGGATACGGGTGGGGACCGTATGATTCGCACCTCTTTACCTCGACGGTGCCGGTGATCGTGACGCCCTGGACCCGAACGAACAATCCCTGATACACCTGATCGCTATCGGAACACGCATCGCGCGGGGGTCTTTGGTTCCGTCGCGATTGTATGCAAATGATGTAGTACGTGCCGAATCGGGCCCGCTTCACACAACGGGCCGCACCCAGCTTATCACCAGCAGGCCCATCGGACATAAATCGAGGGGCGTACCACCCTCACACAAAAGGGAGAGAGATAGATCGAAAGTCCCATAACACGGTCCGTTATCCGTAGTGCTCCATCGGCGATGACTCCATAAATCACACCGAAAGCCAGCATCGCTACGCTATCGGAATCGGGATCCGGATCTCCGGAGTCACAGTCCAATAAAAGCAACGGTTTTGAGTGATGGGCTTTAAAATTTGTCTAAATTTAGGCGCATCGTTTCATCCCGGGAACCAGGGAGCCAGTTGAGTTTAAGGGGTGAAACAAAACCCGAACCGAATGGAACTGGCGCTCGACTCTGTACGACTCTGGTTTATACCCTTTTAATCGACTTCCATTTAAAATGGTTCAAGCCAGTCAATCAAAGAGCATGCCGCTCTATTGCCTTTTAATATCTGCAGCCCACATCAACGGGACGTGCCATCTCGGCACCAGCAACCAAGCGGCACTTTATGGTCCTTCGGGAGCCGCCACAAGTATGATAGCTAAGCGAAGGCCAAGCCAAGAACTCTCTGCTCACACGCACGCGGGCATACTGCGGCATTGTCATGCGAGCACCATAAACCGACTAGTGTGTGGCCTGAAGGACACGCGCGTACCCCCAACGAATCCCGGGGGCCACAACACACCGGCCTCGGGGATCGATAAGCAATAGTGCATTTTATTGAATTGCCGTAAACGGATTTATTTTTATCCACTGCGAATATGTAGCAGACAGGCAGCAGCATCGAAGCAAGCCGTTTCTAAGACCACTGCAAACCCATGAACGATGCGGTTGTGTTGGCTGGAAAGGAAATTGCTGCGGCGGATGTGAAGGAATACTGTGTGCTCTCGGTGCGCCAAAGGCACCACAATTGTCTCCGAAGCTGAAAAGCCTACGGCTCGAACGGCGTGTTGCTGCTCTGTCAACTGTCAGTTGGTACACACCGCGGACCGCGATTGAAGATACGAAACCAGAGACCGGAGTAAAAGCGTAACCAGCGTGAGTGCGAAAGGTGCACAGAGTGTTTGCGGTCACACGGGAAATGGCGTCATTGGTGCGTGGTTTACCCAGGGCCGCGGTCAGACTAGGGCACACCGTGAAGGGTGCGTCACCCAGCCTACTGCACACCGGGCCCGCCGTCTGGGCGAAGGTACAAAAACCGGCACCCTCGTTCCAGGGAAAGGCCGTGGTGAACCATGACTTCCGCGACATCGCGCTCCACGATTACCGGGTCAAATACTTGGTGCTGTTCTTCTACCCACTGGACTTTACGTTCGTCTGCCCAACGGAGATCGTAGCGTTTAGCGATCGTATCGAGGAGTTCCGGGCGCTCAACACCGAGTTGGTGGGTGTGTCGGTCGATTCCCACTACACGCATTTTGCCTGGATCAATACACCGCGCACGGCTGGCGGTTTGGGGCCGCTCAACTATCCGCTGCTAGCGGATCTGACGAAGAAAATATCCTCCGACTACGGAGTGCTGCTCGAGGACGGTATTTCACTGCGCGCTTCGTTCATCATCGACTCCGGCGGTATGGTGCGCCAGATCACCATCAACGATTTGCCCGTCGGACGTTCGGTGGACGAGACGCTGCGACTGGTCAAGGCGTTCCAGTTCGTAGAGCGGCACGGTGAAGTGTGCCCGGCCAACTGGGACCCGGACAGGAACGCGACCACCATCAAGGCGGACCCGGTCGGGGCGCGCGAATACTTTGCGAAGCAAACTGAATAGGCCCCCCCGGTGACGATGGTCTCCTCGTCATTAATAAACTGCATCAAATATATCGGCTATCGCTCAGTGTTCTATTGCTTTCGAGCTTTCAGGCACTCATCAAGTTACCTCGGAATGGAATGCCCAATGCCAACTTACCCATCCTTGTCGAAAGCGGTGAAGCAAGCGTCCATGGCCAGCGAAGGATTCGTCATAAAGTCCTCGTCTGGGAGCTCCGTCGGCTGCTGGGATACGGTTTCGGGGATAACCGCACACGTTCGGAATTAGCACCGGATTTGAGATGAGATTGGTCCAGTCACCGCCGAAGCAGAATGGAAGTAGAATGAAGAACAATGGTTAATGGAGATAGACCAAGCGACACACGAAAGGGCTTAGAAACAAAAGGCACACACACACACACAAACACACTTCTTAAGAAGCACACAAGAAGAGATACTGTTGTGACAGGTCCTAATAGGGGTGCTAAAGAGTGGCTAATCTGTGGGAAGAGAGAAAAAACTGGAAAATGGTTCTCAATCGGCAACAACAAGAACTACTACTTCTGCGGACGGTACAGTCGCAGGAACTTAAGGCAGACATTAAGGGCAAGTGCGGACATTAACGTAAGGAAACAAACAAACGTGTGTGGGGTGGCCAAGGCCAAGTCAAGGTAACAACCATAACAATCGCAAATCGACGCAAGTTCGAGATGGAACGCAGCTCTCCTTCCGCCTTCTCTCACACGCCACGCCACTCGCCGTCGAATGTCACGTCGAATGGCAAACGTGCTTAAATACTCCCGTTACAGGTCTGGTTCACTTGCGAATAGATTACCACCGATGAACGCGTTCAGCACACGCATCCGGCGATGAGTCCTATCTGGAGCACACCTCCGGAGCACTAGACAGATTCCTGTTATTCCTGTCTGTCCGTCGTTAGACCGTCCAACCGACCGTCAGGGACAACCGCCGTAGGGACAAAAGGGTACCCTGCGTCCACTGCGTACCGTGAGCCACTGGAACTAACACTCCGCACAAAACGCACTCCAACACTAGCCGGACGTCCGGACGACGACGACGACGACGGCGAATCCTCACACGCTTGGGGTCACGGTCGAAACAAGAGCAGACCGCCAGCCACCAGCTATCGGCCACCGGAAACGTTCCGTTCTCAGATCCGTTCGCTCGGATGGAAGCGGTGCAAATGCAACTCCGACGACCTGCCGTCCGGATGGGCACCGTTGTTTTGGCGGAGAACGATCGGTTCTGGGCGCAAACGAAAAAACTCAGAAACTCCGGGGATCCAGGTGGAGCAGCAAAAATGGCAGCCCCGGGAGCCCGTGGCAACCGGGCTTATTGAAGAAACCTGGGCCCACCCAACGGTCCCATGGCAACGGGGTAAACAGCGGTCCCGGCCGTTGCTACGCTTGGTACCCGCCGGTGTACCGGCGGGTTGGGCGCGTTGAGTGACGCGAAGAACGCGACGACTTCGATGACGTTAGCTGGCTCTCGCTAACACGAGGTTCCGACAAGAAAAGGTTGCGTTTCCCCGAGTATTTTCGGCTGCCAGATTGACAGTTCCGCCGTCGCCGTCGCCGCCGCCAGGGAGCTGTGTGCTTAGAGTAGGTCAGGAAGTACGTCACGAACGGAACCGGGAGAATCAAATTACTATCCCCACGGGCTATAGTCGGTGATTCTCAGGGCCGGGGGGTTCGTGCGAAGTGCGATTTCAATTCCGCACTCCGGTGCGTTGGCGTAATCGAAATGGCAAACGGAATCAAATTATTCATAATCTTGGTCGAAGCAATCGGTACCGGCCAAGTGATAGATATTTATTTTTTCGATTTTCCATTCGAAGCAATTGCTTATCGTGCTTCAAACGCTAGAAAAGGTATTCAACATGAAAAAACGGTTGGAAAAAGATTTCGCAATAATTGAGAATATAATATCCGAACGTCTGAAAACCAACGTAACTTTTGCTAGGAATCGAAGTAGTCTCATGTGAGATGTGACTTCTCATCTCACACACATTTGCCCGCTAGGGTGTGTTCGATCAAAGCCTTCTTCAATTGCGATGTGATCTGCGAAACGAACCGATGTAGTTGACAAAAATTCAAACGCCAACTGACATTAGAATACTTCACACTTTTGAAACTGGATCCTCTTTGACTGAATGTCTTCACAAAGAACTCATAGAACCACAAGTTTTTCCACATATTCCTAAGGCAAAGTCAGTATTCGAACTCATAACTTCGGACTACAAACGAATGACTGACGCACCCCCCAGGTTGCATGCTCCGCTCCTCCGCATGGACTTCGGCAGCCAGCCAGAAAAACCCGATGTTCGGTCCGTTCGAAAGCATAACCAAATTCGACACCCCAATTCTCGCCTAACCAATAGCTTCGCCGGCAAATTGCGGATTACAGCAGCCGGAGCGGAGATCTTGTAAACAGCGAAATTAGTGCCGAACAGCGAAAATCCGTTCGCCCCCCTCCCAAACACCACTGGCCCGAACTTCCACACCGGAACGCGCTGCAAGGTAAATTGCGTTTTGATTGCGTGTGAAAATCCACAACCAACCACCGCCAGGCCAGGCCAGGCCAGTCCAGTGGAAGGTTCACACACCCTTCACACCCGGCTACTGGGCCGATCGCCCAACATAGCCCACTAAACAGCGGGGCCATGGCACCACAGGTCGCAGCTGCGCCCGGTTGAACGGAAGTACCGTACTCTTACGGGGACGACGGCGACAGCAGCCACGCTTTTCTCGGCGTAATCCTTTTAGCATTAGCGCATTCTGTGAATTATCCCGACTCAAGAACGTTGGCCGGAAGTGCTTTCTCCAGCCAGCCAGCCAGCCTTCCAGCCAGCCTCTAGCAGCTGCCGCGGCTCTCCGTTTCAGGACACAGCCGGCTCTTTTCTCAAAGTTCTCGAGTTCTCAATCCACGGCGGCGCTCGACCCAAGGAGAACGGGACGCCGGCCGGAAGTTTCTCATTGGGCTTTCTCGGGGTGCACGGCTCGGGCCTGCCAAACTGCCGGCACACCGGGGCTCGGAATCGTTTCAGAAAATTAAATACTCCTTTAATGCGCGCGCCTTCCTATATAGCTGCGACTCGTGAAGCTCTTTCGGCTCTTTGCCGGGGACTTAGAGCCCGGGCGCTCGGGTACTTCTTCAGCCCATGTGAGTGGATTATGTGCAGCGACCTCCGGCCCGGGACGGCAAGCGGTGTAATGATCGGCGTCTGGATCAGCGTAATGAAGTCTCCGATGTAACGATACCCTCGTCGCCCGGTGTCGAACGGTGTCTACGTGTGTTTCGCACAAGGCGAGTGCCGAAAACAAAATCGTTCCCCAAGAAGAACCTCGAACCGTACGAACACACCGGCGGTGATACCCTGTGTGCGTCACTACCACTACCCGCTGCCGCCCGCTAAAGTGTTGGACTTTTCCCACACACACCCACCACACAGAATCCAGGGAAAGCTCGGGCTTGAGCGGGTTAAAAAAAAGGCGCTAGAGAGAAAAAACCAAAACTAATTTCCATCACACGCCGGTGGCAGCGCCACACTCACCGGTCGGTTGGTTGACGCTAATGGCTGCCACTGCAAAAAGGTGATGGGGCCTTAAAAGGTGGTTCTGGGCTAAAAATATTCGCGAACCCGCGGAAAGGGTTTGCGCCAAAGTTCGATGGGCCCACCGCTGACGCCGACGACGCCGCCACCGCGGGTCCTGATTGAAGGGTTTTTTGTTGGATGTAATTGAAAATATTTGACACGCAGCTGGGGCGCAGTCGAACTTTCGGGGCGTTAAAAATAACCTATAGGACCTGTAAAGCGCGGACCACGACACGGAGAACGTGTTCGTACTATTATTTCACTCTCGAATCTCCCGTTTTCGTGTACTATTTTGTGGACGTTTTAATTACTTGGCGAAAGTTAATTACTACGAAATGTTATCGGTTCATCGCTGTGGTTTTGAACGGGGTTTTATCAGACGCATTAAGTGGAATTTTTTAAACTATTTTAAAGACTCGTAGCAACGAAGCTTTAAAACGTCCGAAGCTCGAGCAAAGCCGATGTGGTTGGTAGCGACTATCACCTAACCACCAACAAGAGCTTTGAAGGGCAACATGTTTACCTTTTTATGAAATAAAAGTCGAGACATACAGTCCCCGGAAAATATGGTTAAAAAGGCCTGACTTCGATGCAATAGGAACTCTTTGCCTGTTAGGAAACGATCTCAAAATCAAGCCCTTGCAAGTTCCAAACAGCAACCAGAGTCTTATGCCCCAGCAAACAGAAGCACGACTTAAAGCAGCAAAGACGTTGCTGCTTTTACCCGAAAATGATTAACAAAATTTACCAGTGCACAACATGATCTTGCTGGCTTAAGCCAACGTATATCACTTAAACATAGATTTGACGTAAATAAAGTAAAACACCACGGGATCACAATTGTGGAAAATGTAGCTCATTTTCTAACCGAAGACCGATGGAAACGAGTCAACAAATTTGGTCTTTTAATTAAAACTACTCGTTCGTAGTCTACCGTTAGCCAGTCGAGCTCTGCTGCAAGCAAGAAAACAACCTTTGAATATTTGTGCTGACTACTTATTGACCGGCGCTCCAGCCAACAAATCTCCTGTAGCAAAAACTAGGATCCGGTACGTGGCACTATGGTGGATTTAATTGGGCACTTGGAACCACTAGGCCAACAATGGATTGAACCACGAAGTACGCCACTCAGTGCACTGTGCACTAATTGTAACTCACGTGCACTCATTGTAAATTGCCATTGCGGCACGAAAAGATGCCACAGTCAATGATGCCATATTGAAAACGATGCCTATGTCTACCGCAAACGGGACACAGGTACCGTTCATCGGTGTAAGCACCAACAAGACCCGCGCAGGACCGCAAGCCGCCGACTGACACAAACGGCGTATGTCAACCGCGACGGCAAAATGAAAATAAACTCATTACATAAATTCGAAAGGCGAATCGCTGGATGCTTCGTGTGAATCACTGAACCGTGCACGATGAAAGACGGCGACGGCGGTGCGGACCCGGACCCGGATCCCGGACACGTTCCCTCTAATGATCCTCATTGATTCCGGGAAATCTGGGTGCCTCGCAACAGGACCAGAGTTGGCTGACAGCGGGCCCAGTCGCGCACACGGTCGTCGTCGTCAACCTGCCCGACGTCAACTACTATAAATACATCGCACACACCCAGCGGAAGCCGAACGGAATCGGCAGGGTAGGGATTGTTTCGGCGGCGGCAATTAGCCAGGCAAATTGGGAAGCCAGCGCAGAAGGATCTGTGTAAGGATTTGCCAGAGCTCGGTCGCTTACGTCACTCATTTGGAGCATCTGGAGCAGCCACCGCCGTCGCCGCCGACCGGATTTGGGGGCGACCTAAATCGAATATTTCACTTTCCGAAGCTCGCCGGAACCCGTCGGCAACACGTCAACGGTGGCTTGGGTGGCGGTTTTCCGGCACTGGCGGTGGCGAGGATACTTTGGAGAGGATTTTCTATCAAAATGGAATCGGAAGGTTGCGTGGCGTACGTTCAGGGCTCAGGCATTCGCAGGCGCTGGCGAAGAGCGTGGACCGAAACGAATTGTGATTGCGTTCCATATTTCTTCCGTGATTTGTTTCTGGAACCTGTGCGGCGCGGCGGACTAGACGGGGGTGGAACTCCGACTGCCGGGCTGCTGGCGCTTTTCTCCCCGGGGGCCTCAGACCTGCCATTTGCATCCCGTTCGCTCGGGTAGTGTGCGAAGCCCCGGGCGAGGGTTGAGATTTGTTGCTGTTCCACCAGTCCCGGTACTCCCTCGGTACCCTCCGCCGCCGATAGCCCAACCGGTGCCTCCCTCCGTCCACCCGCCCCCACTGCTGGCAAAAGCTGGGAGCTGAAAAGTTATTTGCACGATGAACCCAAACTGCCACCGCCATGCATAATTTATGAGGTCTGAGCTTACGACGGGGCGCAAGGATTGCAGCTTCCAATTCCGCTTTCTCTCGTCGCTCGCACCGCACTCAGGGCCGCGTCCTGTCTGCGTGCCGTGCCGGCGCCCCTCACTTCTATCGTACTATCATTTACCAGCGCAGCCCCCGACAGTTCGACAACTTCGCCCACCATCGCCCACCAGTTTCACGGCTCAGTGCGGTGCCAAATTTGGCCTGGCCTTCTCGGGGCCCGCAAGGTGCAAAACAAGAAACAAAAAACCGGAGGAGGAGCAAAAAAAACTCATTAAAATTCATTAAGACGTCGGCCAGGCAGCCAGTGCTCGCCTGCGGCCGCGCAAGACGATCACGAGCGGGGCGGTGGGGGCAGTGGGCCACCGATTGTGGTTTGCAGCCACTTTTATGCTGAGGTTTTCTGACGCATTTGACCTCATTACCACACCCGGGTGAGCGGCGCCGGGAGCGAGCGGGCGAGAAGATATTGGCATTTTCCGAAAAGTTGACACGTGAAGTGCGGTTAAACAAGTGGCAGATTAATTAGCATAAAGCTGGACGGAATGGACGCTGGCAAGCCGGTGTCCGGCGCCGGACAGTACTGTTACGGGACGATTTGAGCCGTTTTTCATAATTCAATGTTTCCGTGCCGGCGTATGGAAGTTGCACATAAATTGAAATGAAAAAGTCGCCCCGTAATGTGAATGCTGCCAAGCCCCAGGGTCGCAGGTTTTTGACATTTTCATTGTAACGGCAAGCCAGGGGGAAAACTGAATTCTTTCCCGTTGATCCCTTGAGACACTGTTGAGTGCCGTGTGCGAAGCAAGACTTTCAATCTGTTTCTTTTTTCATTGTTTACTTTTAATTTTATCCCTTTAAATTTTTAGTTTGTCAAATGTTTGTTTTGTTAACATTGGGTCCACTGGGAAAACTCTTTCGTTTGCAATTACATCAACTTTCGGCTTACGTTTATAAAGTTACACTTTTGGTGCCCCTCGTTTTGTTAAAAAACGGAACATGAAAATAACGAAAATTAACTAAACCGCAGCTTCCTTGCTGTTTTGTTGCAGACATTTTAACAGCAAAAAATTGTTATTTGTTTTTAATTATTATTAGGTTAGAATGGAGGGAACCGTATGAAGCGCTAATACATGGAACACTAATACAATTGTATTGCTTACGGAAGTTATGCGAGCAAAATGGAATATGAAAAAGAACCATTATGCTGCAAAACAAAATCCCAAGAAACATTGGAACAATAATGTACATTAATGTTAACTTTGGTAAATATCGAAGTTCGTCTCTTCCGACTAACACGGTACCGAATGTTAGGTTTTTAATGCACGTTAGGTTTGTTTTGTAAATAATAAAAGCTATAAAAAATTTCTTTTCTAATCAACGACCGTATTAGCTCGCCCATAAAGTCTTATCAATCAACCTTTCCGATTTGTCTAAAATTCCCCAACAAAACCCCATCACACGCAACGGTTATTGAATAAAACATGAAACATCGAACCTAACGAGTCTTTCGAAGTCCTGTGTTTGGCAACGAAAGGTACACCATTCAACTTATCCACTACATTGCTCGAATCTGCTCGATTTTGTTTTATATTTCCCCAACAAGAGTCCCCAACATTGCCGACAAGGTGCATCATCGTCCTCTAATTATCGTCGTAATTTTCTTCATTGGCCCGTGTCCTCGCAGCAAGGAATGATAATTGTGCGGCTCACGTCAACAGTCACGGCTTGAGCTGTGACTCAACAACACTCCATGAACACCCTTCCCCGGGGTGTGTAGTAAATGGCCCGAACGTTGCACACCGCCGTTGCCGGTGCTGCTGCAGCACGCTGGTGATTTCCAACACTTTCGACGAGGCGACGTGTCGATTGGCGCCACTCGTCGCACATTAAACACAAATTAAGTCACCTGCCACGAGTGGCTCGCAGAAAGCGCACACCTTCGGGAGGGACCTCAGCAACGGCCACAAAAATCACACTCGCCGCACATCTAATGTTGCGTCGACACGCATAAGCAAAGCGGGGCCAAGCCACAAACCTCGGCGCGGAAAACAACAAGTAAAAAAATTGGGAATCAAAGGCGCCCGCTGATCGTGTGGCGTTTTGCAATGCGCCCGCCGGGAGCCGTGCATGTCGAGGACGGCGTGTTGCTGCCTCCGGATTCGAGCACCCGCAGGCCGGCAATTACTCGCCGGCACACCGAAGGGACGGACCATTCTAACTGCTAAACGGTTGCATCGCTTCGGTCCTTACGTCAACTGCGACGACGGTGCAGCATAAGGCAAGGACAATGGAAGGCGCACTGGCGCTGCTCGAGGCCCTCCAGGGTTCCAGCGCCCGGCAGGAAGCGGAATTACAATAACGAACGCAAACTCCGAAAGTGCTGCGAAAACTGTCAGCAAATATGTGAGCAAATATTTATCAAGCAACTCGAGTGCGGCCAGCACGCGCTCGCGTGTGTGCGAGGACCCGAGAGAGCCCCGGTCGCGCTGGAAAAGAAATAAACGGTGGCCTTCTTCCGGTGAGCCGGGTGCCGTCGCCCCGCGCCTTGTCCGCCTCCCTTCTGTTGACTCAGGTTTGATTGCAGTCGGCTCGGGCGAAAGCTAAACCCAAAAGCGTGTGCATGTGTGCCGTCGTGAGGGCCCACATCGTCGTCATCAGAAGCTAAACAATGTCCCTTTTCGTGCTCGTGACGGCTCGTCCGCTCCAACACCCCAACTTCGTTGCTCTGATGGCTCTCGGATGGTGACTACTTTTTCACGAGGCTCCTCCAGTAATGTTGCCTGTCGTTGTTGCCTCGTTGATGGGTGGTGCAAAACAATAGTGGCTGGCCAGCCATGCCAGCAGAACGTCACTTTCGGTAACGAAACACGGATGGCTTCGCCAAAGGTTTTCGGAAAAGTTTTCGGGCATTCCAGGGGTTTTCCACGGCAACCCAGGCACCCGATTCGAGCACCGCACACATTGTGCTATTCAATTCCGTCCCGGCCCAGCCCAGAGTGGCAACTGTACCGACGGAAATATATTTACATGCTTTTTTCCCCCCCAACGAAACAAACTTATTGCCACACAGGAGCCTGGTGCCCTGGTGCCGAGCCGAGGGCGCTGATGAATGTGATGATTATTGCCCGTTAAGACCACCCGAAGGCCACCTTCCTGCCAGGCCACAGCCCTCCCGCTGATTGCCATTCCCCGGCATCGTCGTTGCCGAGGCAGAAGCCAGGCCCCCGAAAAAGCATAGCCCGGCTTCTGATGGCTGCAAGATGGTGCACAGCAGAACAACTTCACCACATACACAGAACCAACAACAAAAAAAAACGACCAAATGAAACTTGAAAGCAATTGCCGCACGTCGAGAGAAATTCATTCCGAATCGTTAGACAACCGTTTACACAACACTCGGCGCCCTCAGCGTGTACAGGACGCGCCCACCGACCTGTGCTAATGTGTGAATATTTAATAAAATTCCTTCCAACAACTTTTGCGCAACATCTCCGGAAGCAATCTATCGGCCTAGTGGTCGGTGCACCGGTGGGGTGGTAAAAATTGTGAAAGACTCATTCCGGAAGTTCCTAAAATCAACAACCATCGAGCACTAACGACTCGAACCGTCCGTGCAAACACAGTCCGTGCGGCCAGTGTCAGCAGAACCTAATGAACCGTACAGCTCAATTAAGTCGCCCAGCGAGAACGCTCCGGGGGGGGCCATGCCACCCCCCGGAGCGAATCCTGCAACTAATTGTGTGGCAAGCAACCAACAACAGCAGGAGCAGCAGCAGCGGCAGAAAAAAAAGACGCAAATAAACCAAGCACAACAATACCTCATTGGGGTGCAAACATTTGCAATGCAAATTATTACCGAACACGATCACTGTTCGATGCGCCGGGATGCGTTGTTGTTGACACAAAGCGGTGCAACCGAGCGAGTGGTTCGGAAACTCTGGCCAACAGCGAACGGCGCAGACAATGGAGATGCATTCCCTCCTGGCCCGCCCTGAGAGAAGCTCATCCCTCCGCCTTCGGCCGGCTGTAAATTTGCAATTCCTAATGATATCCTTTCACCGAAAGCACCGGAAGCGTCCCCAGGAGTCCCTGGGCACCGGAGTTCGGTTGCATTCGATCGCAAATGGCGCCCCAAAAAAAAACGCCCAACCAACCATTAAAACCCAGCCAGTAGGGGGTCCTTTCCCAACAACTAACGCCGTTTCCGGGGTGGGGTGAGCATATCTGAGCAGTTCACGGGCACTGGAGCGCCACGTGACCGAGTTCTCGGCTCTTAGCGACAGGGTTGTGTACGGGTCTACGTGTTTCAATTGCGCATATGCTGCACAGGCTACCGGATGGCAATGATTAATTGGCTGATTGGTAGTGAATCCACGCGATGGCACGCAAAGGGCCACTTCACGGCCAATATCGACGTCAAGGGTTTCGTCGACCAAAACTAAAACTTCATCAGAACGGAGAACCAATTTGGATAGATAAAATCATGGAAAAGTCCTCTACGAATGCTGTGGCACCGAAAGGACTTTGCTAGGATATTCCCAAATTGTTCCTACAATGCTGTCCTCAAATTCGATTAACACTATTTCAAGATCTTTTCTTATAACTACAGCTACTGGATACTGCAGATACTAACTCACCTCAACCTCAACAACGGGACTATTCTCTGCGGTCGACATCTTGACGCGGATTTTACTTTGGTTACGTCAAACAACACTACGCAAACCAAAACACAACCGATCGCACTCGAATGTCTCTAATCGATGGCGATTGATCGCGTCGACGCGAAGAACTACGAACCGGTCGAGAACTACGCCGCCTGCTGTGTGGTGAGCAAAACTCTGAGCTCAGTGGAGTATAACGTCAGAGCCGACATTGCCATCCCAGAAGGCGGTTGAATTTTGATTAAACTACACAACGAAATACGAACTCGATTAATTTTGACACAGCACGGGGCCCCAAAATAAATAACAATTGTCAAGTGTGACATTCAGAGTACAGTTATATCGAACATCCGCCAAAATGACAAATAAACCTCAGCCCAGTTCCCGAAAATGGCAGCACACTCGGAATACGTGGCAGCTCTCTCTCTCTTTGGATGGCAAATTAGATTCTATGCTGCCACCGATTATCGTTGCATCGTTGATGTGGCAGTAGGAATCGAATTACACATTCAAGCGCACACAAACGCGCACGTGCGTGTGTGTGTGTGTGTGGCGTGATGAGTCGATAGTCGATATTGAAAAGCGTGCACGCCACGCCGAGCACGGTCAAGGCACAAAGCACACATCAAACGCCTATTGTGGCAACTTGGTGAAGCTGCAATGGCGCGTAACAAAGTGCAATCAACGGCGGTAGCGGTGGTGGTAGCGGTGCTGGTGAACTCCGGAGGTGAACAGAGAACTTCAAACGTACATTTCCGGTGCACGGCCAAACCCCAGTCCCACCGGGGAAAAACAAATCGGGTCACCGAAGAGTTGCCCGAGAAACGTTTCAAGCGTCGAAAATGGTTACAAAATGGTCTCCGTGGCCCATCCGTGTGAGGGTGGGTTGGCGTGCACCGAGGCACGGAGGCACGGAGGCACGGAGATTCACATCAACTGTCACATCCAACGACCGCCACGATCGCAGGAGCACGCAAACGGACAAATCCTAAATCAAAGCCAGCAGGTGGGTCAATAAGTAGCGAAGCAGCGCAGAAGTGATGCAAGAGCCTTTAAACATCTATTTGATTTTTTTATTATACTCGATAGATATTGCTCCTTCGGACTACTACTTGTTCCGTTGCATGAGTAACGATTTGACAGTACAGCATTTCAGTTCATATGAAAGCATTGAAACACTGAATCTCTGATTGGATCGCTTCTAAAGATGAGGAGTTCTATCGACACCGAATCCGGGAACTATCCGAAGATGGCAGTAAGTAGTAGCTAACGACGGACAATACTGTCATTAAAGTAGCCATATGTTTCGTTGTTGTAGTAAGACCACAATTGTCGAATGAAAAACGCATGAATTAATTCAAAGCTTTAATAGAAGCATTGGTTATTGGTATAGTCAACTACTATAGGAACATCGGAAATGACGGTTTTTGAGGAGTTGGCATACGTCAAAGAAGACAATTTCACGGGACGGTGAGCTTGTGTCTTCCTTATTTGAGTATCTACCCGAGTGTCTTATCATTGGCCTTTTGAAAAGAAACAAACCAAATAATAAAAGGGATCAAAAGCACCTGTATTAGTTTGGAAAATTGGAGAAGTTCGAGATCGAACCGAAGTCACTGCGAATGAAGTCCAATGCAGTTCCTTTATGACAAACCAACGAGTTAGAGGATAGGATACGCAGCGACTCCCAAAACCCCTGAAGCAAGTTTGGGAAAACTTACACAGAAATGAAACCGGGACCCGGACACGTTTATTGCATTAAAATGAAGCACTCTACCTTTCTACAAAGTATTCACCATCACTAACTGAAAATGTTAGCCATCTCTCTGGTAATTTGTGGAGACCACGCCAAAATAAGTGATAGAGCGTTATCATGCAACTGATTCAACTGATAGTAGATCGAACCCTTCCACTCCCACCAACCACAGAACATTTTCGTTCCTTCCATAGCTGTTTAGCCGTGAAAACGATGGTAACCCGGACTGGCCCCACGATCCGTAAGGTACATCAATAATGGTTGGTGATATCTAAACTATTTAAAACAAACACACTTCACTACTTATCGACCACCGTCGTACAGGCAACGGCAGGAAACGGTTCACCTGCAAATGGCGCACGGCACGGCAAGTTTAAAATTCCAAAATAGGTTACTGTGCATGAGTGAGTGTGCTGTGTGTGCGCTGTGGCCAAACATCCTCGATTCCCGATATTGGTTCCGGTCCCGCTGGGTCCCGGTAGCGGTTTCGTATGTGTGCCAGCAGCAGCAGCAGCAGCAGCAGCAGTGTGCCACTAGGCCCAGCCCAGGAGTCAGTGTGCCGCTCCGGATGGCGCTTATTGCAGCCATAGGTCACGCGTTGTTATTATTATTTATGGTCCCGTGCATCGATGGCTCGGTGCAGCCCCCGGACCAATCCGGCGAAAACCGGCGGGGGACCGATTTCGCGAGATTCCACCTAAGCTTTACGGGCCACCGCCACCGCCCGGGGGCGGATAGATCAAATTAATTATGCACCGGAGTGCATGAAATCATAACATTTTTTTGTTTTTGTTTTGGTTTGTTGGCGTATCCGATTTTACCGTCGCCATACGATGCACCCTGTGCGGGAAGCGATAAACACGAACCGGGGCGCACTCTCGCGGGCGACTCGGTCCGACTTTTGTCAATAAAGTGCGCCTCGGTGACAAAATGCGTGGGGTGCGCCAGCGTGTGTGTGGGGGTGGCAGCGTGGAGCATATGGTAATTACATTTTCATGGCCCCTGCCAGCCACGTTGGCGTGTGCAGTAGTGTATTTTTATGTACTTATTTATAACCCATTTTTCATGTCCAGTAACTTGGCCGTTCTGGAGGGGATGTTAAACGACCCACCCGGTGGGGGTGGCTGGATGAAAATGAAAATTAAATGAAGATTGATATGAGCATGTTTGATTGAAATGGAGTGCATATTGGCCGGGCTCGGTGTCTTCACAGTCTTCACAATGTGTTCGCTTTTATTTGGCGAGGTTTTTATACAGTCACCCGGCGCTTGTTCCACTTTGTCCCCAGAAGATTACGGTGCGAGTTGTAACAGAATGTTAAGCTTGTAAGGCTTCGAATTTTGCCCATTACACTGCAGACCCTGAGCGAGCCTCTTTGTTTTCCGTCGTCGACCAAATGAGTGCCCTACACTAATCCCTTTTCTAATGTCGAAAAATCTCTGCCTACCGCCATCTCGGTCCGGGGACTTAAAATGGGCCCGACCGGGACCATGTCCGGATGTCACGGTGGACAATGTAAACCTGGCGTGGCGTGCGTGACCTGTAAGGATGGATAAGACTCCTGTGCCCTAGCCTATTCATGCTTCAAACTAGGTAATACACACCCGAGCCCTGCACTATGCTCGGTTGCGGCAGCGGTTCCACCCGGATGTCCCAATGCCCCAGTGCGGCCCGATTGCGATTGGCGCAAATGGCGCATATATTGATCACGGCAACGGCAACAATGGACAGTCCCGTGCGTCCGTCGACGATGCGTACACTCTCCATTCCGTCTGACAGCTTCGGAGCATCCGAAGCAGCCCCAGGGATCGAGGTGTTCGCTCTCTGTGCGCACGAAATTAAGTACCGGGCCGGGGCCCGAAGCCTCGAAGGGTGGCCCAGCTCGATTACGGCCGTGCGGGGTGTGTCTCGTGCGAACCGATGAAGCGAAATCGGGTTTGTCCGAAACGGATAGCACTTGCTCCGCTGTTGGTCGGCCGAACGGCAGAAGAAGAAGAACGGGCCACGTTTGGCCATTGTGCGCCAAGGAAGAATGGGGCCCCGGGCTCAAGGTACACTAGCAGCGGGAGAGCAGCGGGCATTAATCTGCATAATGCAGAAGCGCTGCCCGCCCCAAAAACCCTCGGCCCGGCCCTCGGATATACATATTTTATTGATCACGAATATGCGTGTGCCGGAGCACGCTAGCAGCGACGAGCACGCCAGGAGCTGCTGCAATGGGCTAGAAACGAAATAGATTCCGGTAGAGCTTTATTGAATAATGTAGCCGCGGTCGCCGCCGTTGCGAAACTGCGCTGCAGAAAGCTTCGCCATAACCGATTTGCCTTTCACGCGCCGAATTAGCTTCCTAAATTTTGCACTCTGCGCCGCGGTGGGCGCCATTGGGAGGCCGCGGAGAAACTTGCGGAAAAAAATGAGACACAAAAACTACAACGATACGGGGAAAAAAAGGAACTGTAAGCGTTGCGCCTAGATGCAGACATTCCGCGCTACACGGGCCAATCGATTCAATTGCGCCAAAAATGGCTCTTTTAAAATAGAATCAATCTCGTGCGTTTGGTCCTATATTCAATGACTGTTTGGTGAACGATTAAACTGTGTGCCAACACTGGTGACCCCCCCTGGGGGTGAGAACATTTCACGCCCGGGGCCGGGCGACGTTGGACGCCGGACTTTTGTCGCACTCCGTAGCCAAACATACTGCAGCCATTCGAGCAGCAGTTAGCCATTATTTTCGATGGCTGTGTCGCTGCGTCACTCGTGCCGGGGGGCCGTGAGCATGCAAACAAACACGTGGCCTGAAGTACCTGAATCAACAAAGTTACAATGGTGCGCGAGGGCGCCACCAGTGGACCGCCCGCCCGCCCGTCTTACGTGTCATCTCGCCGACGAAGACACAGCGCTTTTCGCACGTCGTGTGACATATTCGCGAAGTTTGCCGATAAAAATGCCAAGCGGCAACAACAAAAAAACAAACAAAAGAATGTAAAACAGAAGCAGCAGGTTGCAGGCGCGCGCAAACACGCAGCCCCACCGTATTCACGCACACACGGGCGCGGGAACTGGGCGCGATTTGCGCCATTCGCATTCAATTTGGAAAGCGGAAAATCGAATTTTCCTTGCGTCATGCCATAACGATGGCGGCTTTCACCGCGCTCGCGGTGAGCCGGCTGCTGTCGGGTCGCACTGTTCTGTTGCTCCTGTGCCACTTTTGTTCCTCTATTCGATACTACCTGCTGGCGGGAGCGGGGGGCGGCACGTGGCGCCGGGACACAGGGTGGTTCGATCGGAGCGCTACACTTCCGACAGCCCGATTCACACTCGACCTTTCACATCGCTTCATCACCTCTCGTCCTAAAATCAGGCCCCACCCGACCCGACCACGTGTATGTGTGCCAGGCTCACACTCCATGAAGGGCCCAAGTGGCCCAAAGGACGCAACCATTTAATCGAATTGTATACGCAATTCAGCGGCATCCCGTATGTGCGCGAAATAAAATTAATGCCACTGGTGACGCAAATAAATCGTTTTCTTTGACAGTGTGTGCCGGTAAGTGTGTGTGTGTGTCGGCCGTCTGTGTGCGGCACACTTGGTGACAATTTTCCCTCGGGGCAAGAAAATGACGCATAGAAGGACAGCGTGACAGAGAGAAAAAGCGAGAGTGAGAGAGAAAGGGACCGGGCCAATGGAAAGCATCTTCTGAATGTGTGGCGCTTGAATGGAACGCGCCTGAGTAATGGGCTGCCGGAGCCAAAATTCCTGCTCCAGTCGAAGACTAGGCCCCCGGAACCTGTGTGTGTGTGTGTGTGCGTTCGAGGACCACATAAAACAATCGGCACCGTACGAAACAATCGGACGTCTTGAAACCCCGTCAAACCGACGGGGTATTTTGACAGCTGGCAGACATTCCACATGCCCGGCCAAGAGTCTCTTCGAAAGACAGAAGATCGAACTATCCGAGAAGCCGACGGTATCCTAGTAGAAGCTTGGTACTGCTGTTCTGGAGGCCTTCTAGAACCGCACAACGCCAAGCACAATAACACCCGGGGACTTGTGGAACTTCGAGCGGAATATGGTATCGAGTTTCGTCCGCCGCCTTTTCCCAATAAAACCACCCAATCACTATACCGTTTCGCCCTGTCTCTCTCTCTCTCTTACTGTCCGAGAAAAGATCCCCTGGAGACCACCACTGTGTTTGAAAAATAGTGGAACATTCGATAATATCTTCACAGTATTTCAATATTTCGGACCTCAATTTCACAATACTTTTGGTTGGATTCGAAAGTGATTTTTTCTGTGAAAGTGAAAGAAGAAACTTTGAGAATCCCGCCGAAAGCATTTATTGAACAGGCTCGAGTATGTGAAAGAGTTCAAGACAGGAAGCGTCCCGAACGACTTCTATTTGATGAGCAACACGTCAACTAAAACCAAGAATTTGTGTAGCGAAACCATTGAATGACAATTAGAGCTCAAAATAAATTTATTGAAGTATCAGAAGGATCAGTGATTACCATTTCAAAACATCATTTATTACTGGGAAAAGGCCCCTTTCGTCGGGATCTCACAGTTTATCCTGATTATTTCAACCATAACTCGACGCACATCGTGCATTCATTCACCTCATTTGGCGTAATGGGGCTTCAAACCACTCAAGACTTAAGCCGTTTTATGCTGATAGAGGATTACTTGGCAAAGGATGACAAAGACCTCGAAGAATAAAGATTTTTCTGAGTTACAGCCGCTATTTATTGAACACAGTAACGATTCTCTGGCGTGTGGTACAATCGGACCTGTTAAGTGAGCCACAGCGCGACTGACGGAGACACACGGAACGGAGATAATCGCCAGACACCATAAACGATCCGATTCTAAGCTTCTGTGGGGCGAATAAGCGGCGAATCAGCTGCCGAAGGACGGACGGCGTTCGATGTCGAGACGCTGACGACAACGAGCGCGCACACAACGAGATTCGGCCTCGGGCCGCTGACGATGATTGCCCCGAATAAAGATTGATGGACGGCCAAAGTTTACTATTGGATTTACTTTACGGTTATGCCGGCACTTCCACACCGAGCGCGGCTTGATCCTTGACTGGCGCACCGGTAAGCCCGTTACAGGAAGGTGCAAATGTGTTCGCCAGGTGACCGGGGACTCAACCGGCCGCGGTATTGAAAAGTCCCTACCGCGGAACCGCCTTGACCACGGAACCGCCTTGACCGCGGAGAAATTGATGGAATAAATTAAAAAAGTAAATTATCTCGTCCCTTTTCGCCACAGGGTGCGTCGGGCCGTAAGCCGTGCGGCATTTTAGTCGTGTGCCAAGCGACACCATTCTACACGACACACGATCGCCGAATCCTTGTGTGTGTCCGGTGTGCGCGCCCGGCTACATTATTATTCCGAGCGGTTGTTATCACGAATTTTCACGGATTTTCATCGCCGGCATGCGGTGGCTACGGCGACGAACAAAAAAAACAAATAAACAGACCCGTGGTGGTCCGAACGGCAAAAAAGGCGCACCGAATAAAAATGAAGCCCAACTTGAAGTGACAACAGGATAACCATAAATTAAACGGCACCCAGGGCCCTGACCCAGCCCAGCCCAGGACGGTAAACAAATTAGCAATCGTTTGATTAACTTTTTTATAGCACTGCACTGCTTAATTATTTTGGAGGCTCCCCACCCCCCGTAGAGTGTCTGGGTGTCCTTCTGGGAGCCTCGCGAGGAAAAAACGAGAAGTGTGTAGCGAAGGACCCGAAACCCTCGGGACGGGACACACGCGTGCGGCAAGCGTTGTGTGCCATTCGAAAATAACACAAAACCCATTATTACCAGCGGGTGGGGCAAGGGATTCGAAAGCAAGGGATTACGGGCTAAGTGCACGACATCCTCGACAGCGGATGTCCCTTTTTTAGGCGTTCGCCCGCCGCTCGCTGACGATCGGATGATGGACTGTGTAGCGCGGGTGCAAATGACAAACAGAGTTATCGTTAATGCGACGTTCTCTTCGGTAACATCATCGCCCGTCCTTTTTTGCTGTAAGGACCACCAACAGGACCCAACGCAACAACCGTCGCGAACCGTTCGCCGGTTCTTGGAACGGTGGGCAAATAAAGACGCAACATTGTACACGTCTTGCCGACGGCCGACGGCAGCACAAAGCCGAAAACTTTTACGACATCGTATCGTAAAAGCACAAATTACTTTCGCCTTTCCGCCGGCCGCGGGCCGCCTAGCCCGCGGCCCACCGGATTCGGGTTGCAAATTCAAGGATTGCGATTACACGATTGCGATATAGCCTCAAACCGTTGACGGCGGCGTCCATGACCGCGTAACGGACTGAGCGCGTTGTGTGCAGCGCCGAGCACTTGCCGCGTACAGTTTCCCGGGAAGTCCGCCGGTGCGCGTTGCTCCAAGACCCTTGGCGTTGCCCGGAGTACCTTAGCAGCAACCGAACACCCGCGGGGGAAGACGGCTTTGACGGGCTCAAATTATACCGAAGCGATGGGGCTCGGTTCAATCACATCGGTTGATGGATGGCTGAAGCCGGCTTTCGCTCCGTGCAAGGCCAGCAGCAACAGAACCGCTCCGGAAAAAGAGAAAAAGAAAGAGTGAGAGTGAGAGAGAAAACGTCTTCAAAATCCACTTAGGGCGCGCGAGGCGCACGAAACAAAAACCCAAAATCCCCATTAGCTCGCCCGGCGACGGTCCGAGGATTGGCACACGTTAGGCTTGCCCTTGGTGTGCCTTTGGCAGGACTTGAGGAGAACTTTTGTGCCACTAATTGATTGATGGTTTAGCCCCATCAATCCGTGCACTCGCCGTGGACCCGCGGGCTGGGATTCGTATCCTGCGGGCAGCTATCCTGCCTTCTCGCGGTCAAAAACAATCGATTAGCGGCGGAAACTGATTGCAGCGCTTCTCCAGGGACGATTTAAAACAAACCTTCCCCGAAAACACCAACCCGGAACGTGAAGCGCCCCCGGTCCGGTCGGTTCCGTCACGGTCAGGTCAGTCACTTTCGGTAGTTAAAATTTGGCGTCGCTATCTAGCGAAGATAAATGATGTGTGAAAAGTGTTGAAGGAGAAAGTGGCCATGACACTAATTAACGACCGGCTTCTTCGTTTCCGTCGTCGGTCAAGATGAAACTCTTTTCAAATTCGACCCATTTTACCCTATTTCAGCCATCTTTAGACAACGAAGCAAGCGGCTTCGAAGTACGTACTGGCGATGCTGTCTCCAACTCTGCCAAGCATAACTCAATACGGAGAACGTCCCAACTGAATTCCTAATTTTACGCGGATTTGTTCGGATGCCTCTAAAATGATGATAAGTTGGGGCGCAAATGCACTCACATTAAAATCGGGTCCCGGGTCCCAATCGCCTTTCTGGGCGTGCCTGCAACCGCGTACCGTTCGTAGGGAGGTACGGCACACTCCGTAGGATTTATGACGCAAACGCCAGTGCAGCGCCAGTTTATCGTTTCACCACCTTCAATTTGGTGGCATCCTATAAAACCCCGTCCGTTGCCCCGGGAACGCGGACAGTATGCTCTGCCAGCAATCTGTGCTCTCTCTGTAAATAAGCGCTCCGCCACGTGGCTTACAGTTTTGTGCGATTTTTCGCCGTTTTATTGCGATTTTCCATCGTGCGCGCCGCATCGCTTGAGCTTTGCTTCGCGCAAAGTACGGTGCGGCAAAGAAGTTCCTAGACTCCCATCAATCAGATGATGACGGACGTTCAGTTCAGAAAGCTTCGGAAGTAATTCCAGTCAAGAAGTGCTGCTGGTTGGTTTCAACTCTTTCAAGCCATTTCAGCCTCTGTGCTAAGCCCAAAATTGGCCTTTCGCTACTATGCAAACATCCAATCTAATGTCTAATCCACCATTGAGACTCCGAACATCAAGAACATCGCGCATTCGCAAAGCAGAATATTGGCCATCAAAAAGAGGTTATCGCGCTAGTGGGTCTAAGTTATGGACCAAATTTCACGTCGTATTTCTCGCACTGTGCCTGCTGCCCTTGCATCGAAGCGCGAAACTGCTACCGCTTTTTTGTTCTATTCTGCAGAACTCCCGTGGTAAAGCTTTTCCACTTTTTTCACGTCTGCAAAGACAGAGGGCCACGTTCCCTAGCGTGGTGCGGATGGTTCCCTGGTTCCCTCGCTCCCCAGCTCTGGCGGGCCCGGCTTTGCTCGCTCTGCAGGACTTAGCACGAGTACCTTTTTGGAGTGATCAAACATAATCTTTTCAACTACGTTTACACACGCATCACCAAGGGGTGGCCCACGTGGACGCAAAGAGTGGCCGTGTGTGTGCCGTGTGTGAAGGAGCACACTGTAAGTTGACATTCTCTCCCGTCCCGTCGCGCAGTGATCCTGTGGCCACTTTGTACCACACACCTGAAACTCTAGAAGAAGGCGAATCAGCAGCGGGAACTCGGATTGATGCCATGCGGTTCGGGCTCGCATGCAGGGAGTTATGATGAAATATTTTTCGGGAGTCCCTTTTTCGGTGTCGGGCGGCGGGTCCTTGGGGGCATCCGGGACGCCGAGGTGGGTCGAGAACGGATGTCGGGTTTACTCGAGGTTGGCTGGTGGTTTGGTTTTTGGCGATAAGCACCATCACTCACGGAACGGATGCCGGTGTGCAGTTGGGTATGTATGATGTATGTTGGGTGATTTGCCAACTGCTTCCCGAGCGCCACGGCAACTTTCCGCTCCGAATGCTAGGTTTAGCTGAGTGGAAAAAGGACACGTGCAAACCACACACACACACAGAGCTCGTCGAAAGAGGAATGGCTTAACGTCAGCGCGAGTCAGTGTGACGCCTTCGGGAGACAAAGAAAATTATTATTTTCCGCTCCGTGCGCTCGTAGTTATCCCTGCTGCAAGGAAGGACACCGCTTTTGCGGGAACCGCGAAACGAGTTCTTCGTTTTATTTATTTTTTCTTTTTGTGGCAAAAAACCAAAGGAGGCTAAACCTCGGCTGTTCTTAACAAAAAAAACGGCCAACACGTGAGCATCTTCACGCGGACTTTATTGCCTTTAAGTCTGACGCATTTGCCGATGCCGAAAACGGACTTTAAATTACGAAATTAGTTTTTGCTAAATTTAATGCAAATAAACTGACTCAAAATGACACAAATTGCCACCGTTTCCCCGCCATTCTAACCCATTCTAAGCCGGGCGCACTGGCGCGGCCACGGTTCAGCAAACGATCGGGCAGAGTTATAAAATGTTCTCTTCCCATCCGACTGTGCCCATTACCATGAATCACGGGGGAACCGTAAAAGTGGGCGAGGGGCGAGTCATAACATCGCCATCAAACGCGAGTTCTACCCATGCACAAGTGCGAATAAAATCGCGGCGTATATCGTCCCAGTTATTGTACTCCCCGGGAATCGGCATCACCTCTCACCGTTGCGTTGCATGTGAGAAGACGATGCTGGACATAAAGTGGCCCCAGCCTTCCTGACCGGCGGTTGACGAGCGACCGTAAAGCGACGATGAGCAAAGATACCGACACTTTGTTGGGCTTTATTGTTATTCTTGGCTACCATCACCGCCACCGCCATTTGGATCCCATTTTTCTTCTAATGATTCGCAATTAATTAAACTTTGCTAATACGCCCCAAAAATGGGGCATCTAAAAGTATTGCCCCGTTGGAGTAATTGAGCAGTAAAAAAACGGGTTACATGTTGCCTCGCTCTGTTGGTTCCAGCCACTACTTCCTGATAACACGGTGACTAATCGCCATCGATGGTGCGATTGTCCGACAGCCAATGGAATATTTCCATTACTCATTTATACAACAACCAGCAAAACAAAAATTCCAAGCTCATTCCAACGGTCACAGTGCAGCGAATGGCATTTCATTTACGTTCGGTGTGCACATCGCCGTGTTTCAAGGCCATCTGATATGCAACGAACAGATATTGCGTTGATGGGGATCAGCAAACAGCAAACCACCTTTTGTAATTAAACTCGGTGACTACAATGAGTAGCAAGCAAAGGGTCAAAGGGACATTGAAGGAATTAAGACATTGCGTTAAAATTTCGTTCGTTTATTAAATAGCATCCACAACATCAACATCGAGAAGCATACAAACAAATGACACTGACCTGCGCTCCATCGACCGCAGCGTGCGTTGCCATTGGTTACCGAATTAACCACCGCAGATGAATTCACGACGAACTAGCCACAAATTGTTCCGCAGCCTTCCGCGACTTTCCGCACGCCCGAAGCACCGTCGTCTCCGTTCTATTTCGATTCTTTCACCGACCGACCCGCGTAACCGGAATATTCGACGTATCTCGCACGGAACGCTTTTATCACTCCCGGCAACGGTGGCAAACGCAAGTGACAGCCACTGTCAAATGCCGCGAACCGACGCGCAGGGTCAAAGTGCCGGCTGATGATAAACAAACCACGCTGCCGTACGATAAAATTCCTACCCTGATTTCGAATGCCGATGTACATTTTTACACAGAAACATAAATAGATCGGTGTGATAGTGTTTAAACATTTATTGATAAGTACTATAAATTAGAATCATATTTACAGTTCAAAGAAGTTCCTACCAACTAAGGGTGATTATAAATGATAATGCCTCACACTAAACGCGAGGATAGCGTGCGAGTCTGATGAATCCAGGTTTGAAGTTCAAAGTTGATTACGCCTCTTCACTCGTGCTCATCAATGCCTGCCTCCGATACCATTCATGTACTCGTCCATTTCCTTGTCAAGGCAGGACTTCGTATTGGCCATGTACTGATCCAGCTCGTTGTCCAGTTCCTCGCGGCTCTTGACTTCCTTCTGCTGCTTGGGTGCTTGTGTGCGTTTTTTCACCACTACGTTTGAAAGAAAATCAACAAAATAATGTTGGTTAGAAGCGTCTGATTTTTCGAAAACATCCTCATACTAACCATTGCGTGCACGAGTGCGAGAATTTACAGCTCGCGACCGAGATCGAGATCGTCCTCGTTTGCCCGCCCCTGGGCCACCGTTCTGGGCACTATTCTGGGCACCATTCTTTGGCGTACCACGGCCAGTTGCTGCCGTCACGGCTGCTCCTCTGTGAAGAAAAAAGAAATTTGTTCGCCGTTCCATAATGTAGATCGTGTTACACGCGTCTTGTCGCTTTTTTGGGATCGTATTTCAAGTCACTTTCTCCTTCAACAGCAGCAGCTCGCACTCCGCCAGAGAAGTTTCCACCAACGTGTACACGTTTACGAAGGTTAAGCGTAAGCGGAAATCGATCGGGAGTAGGTCCGTTTGTTTCGATTATCAAGATGTGTTCCCCTTGCACTGTTGCGCAGACAAACGTCTTCGGTAGTTATGTTTTAGAATGAAAAATCTCTCGCTTTACCGCTCTCCAATCATTTGAACCAATTATTGGTGAAAAGCTTGAAAGAGCAAATGGTTTTTCGTTACACGTTCTCAATAATCTCACCGATCCAGCATACTCCAGGGAGGGCTAACCAAACGATAATAGAGCGTCACAGCTTTCTTCCCAAACCGCGGATCACCTTCTTCCTATTTGAGCGCCGGATGATCGCCCCACAGCTCGCACACCACACACATTTCGTCTTCATCGATCGTCCGCAAAAAGGATGGCACAACTTGGAGTGCGTGTGCTTTCAAACACCTGCTGCCAATAAAATTCACACCTCATCTCATCCGCATATCGGAGAGTGCGACTGTCCCGGGAAGACGAAGGTTAACAAGCAGCGTTGGCTCTTTGCACACTTAGGGGAAGTCCGGGGAGAAGAAAGCCTTCGTAATCCGGCTCGGCCTATAGTCCTTTCTCAGCACAGCAACCATCCAGTGTCGTGAATGCGACGTGTCACTACTGGGCTCTGGAATCTCTCTCTCGGTGGAGTGCATTGACAGCATTGGGCTAGTGAGAAGCATCGAATGGGTGAGCAAGAGGCAACCCTGAGGTGTCCGGTCACGTTCTGGGTGGAGCGTAGGGACGCTCTGACACCACAGTAACAGTTCCTCGAGTACATGCATCGCCACGAACCACTGTGCAGAGAAGGCAATGCCACTCAATCGGACTTGGCCTACGATTGCATCACCCGTCGATCTTCATGCCGCCCTGTCTTCCGCCTCCGGACGAGAGTTTTGCTCCATATCTGCAGAAAATAAGGACTACAGTGCAGTGCACAGAGTTTCGCGTTAAGCGCCTTCACAATTCCGGACGTCATCGACCAGGATTGATCTGACGGTTGAGTCACTGCCTCGATGATTGGATCTCTTATATCGTTGACGACAGTTTTAACTGCTGTTAGATGTCGATCTCAATTTGTCTTCCCGTTCAGGCATCGCTTGCATACGGACGCGCGGTGAACGAACACGAATCAGTTGAAGTGAGAAGAAGAACAAATTGGCAGTCATCGGAGTGTTGCGTTAATAGACCCGCATGTCGTGTCGCAGGTCAGTGGATCTCTGCGACTGGAGGAGCATACGACGCTGAAGAGAAATGAGAATGCTGCCGCGAACAAAGGTTGATCCCTGATTGGCTCTTCCTTGCCGGAAGACTCGATGCCAGTCGGACAAGCCGGTCTCATTCAGACTGTTTTCAGCAGTACTAGTGGTAGCAATACTTAGGAGTTCCTCACGTGGCCACGTGGAACTGTTATTACCTCTTCACCGAGCGACCGGGGCGCGTGCCGGCGACGACCGTTGCGCCCTGTCCACCACGTCTGCGTCGGCTTGTGCTTCGCTTGGCCACACGGCCACCGTCAACGCGAGAGATGGCGGTCGGTTCGTTGGTGCGATTCGCGCCGAGCCGACTGTTTACACTTCCGGTGCGTGACTTCATCCGTGAGCCAGCCCGTTTGCGTGGCCGAGCGCGACCATTAGAGGCGGCAGCGGCTGTTGCGGCAGCGACGGACGCTGGTGTAGTGCGGAGTCGACTGCGGCTACGGCTGCGACCACGAGTGGTTGTCGCCACCGCACCATTCCTGACGCCAATGCGTTCGGCCAGCGTTAACTTGGTGCGATTGAGACGGCGACGAACCGGTGCTCCTTCGTTGCGGATTGTATTTAAACCGTTGCGGCTACCGGACAGGTTGGCGTTCGATCCGGAGCGACGTAGCCCTGAAGAATACTGACGATTGCGCGATGCACTTCTTGTGCGTGATGCGCTTCGGGGGCGCGATGCGCTCCGAGCACTCGATGTTCGTCGGGTGCGTGATCGTCCGCGCTGGATCGCACCGGTTTCCATGGCACGCGTTTGACCCAACCGGGAAGCGACTGCATTGGCCTTGCTTCGAAATTTCTGTTGAAGCTCAACTCGATCGGCGTTCATTCTGTAAAGAAACAAAAGCAATGCGCAAAGTGTTAATTGAGAGTCACTTTGCTAACAATATAGAATAGAATTTAATTATTTTATCTTGCCGTATGTAAAATGTTCAGTATATTTGTCGCAAATGAGAACAAATGTCAACGTTCTCCAAGTCTTCTCATCATACTGCTCCTATTGTACCTTGGCTAATTAAGTCGCTTTTCAAAGTGAACCCAAAGCACATATTAACCAGCAGACAAGGAAATATAATCTTTTCCGTATTGAAATTCGTTTGTTTGGCATCTTCTAGTCAGGCGGGACTACTAGAAATCTCCAACCAGCAACTATTTGCCGAGTTTACTCTTCCTTGAATTATGACGTCGAGTTCGGAAGAACATCCGAAAACAACGTTAACCTATATTCAAGGTTATCATTGGTCTTGTAGTTTTTTTTGCAGGTCTGCTGTGGAGAGTGTACTTTTCAATATTAGAAAAACGGAAGGAAAATTTATCAAATTTCAATTTTTTCTGCAGTGTATCGTAGAATTGATCCAAAAGCGACCGTGAAAAGGCGCAAATCCGGATAATCCTTATCGATTATTCTTTCCCTTGAATTATGACACCAAAATAGCAGTAAAAGCCAAAAATGGTGTTAACCTATATTCAAGGAGCACACTCGAGAAACGAAGATGACAAGGACCGAGACTAAAGATAAGGAGATGCAGGTTTCTCGAAAGACTACAGTTAAATTAAAAATATTGGAAAATAATACTTACGTCGCAATATTTCCAAAGCTGTTTGACCGCTGCAAACGTCCAAAACCACCGGGAAGGGCTCCCAGCGTACGCTTCAGCTGCTGCGACTGCATGTTATTGCGTTGCAATCTTTGTCGCCCCGAGCGAATCGTAGAAGTCTACCAAATATTATGTGAAAAAGAGCAATTAACAAGAATCTTTATTCGCGACTGAGTTTTACTTACATTTTTCAACGCCAGGGCAGCACTTTGCACGGCATGCGAGCGATCCCACTGACTGATGAGCTGTCGGTTGGTGTCGGACCGGGACAACGAGTTTGAACGGGGACGAGGTCTGTTTGGAACGGGCACTACTCGGACACCAGGTCCAGTTCCTACGGCGGCGGCGGCGGCTGGAGGGTCGCCGATCTTGGCCATGATGGTGAACCGATCGTTCAGCGATACTCCCGTACTGTTGCTGAAGTGTATTTTCATGATGCTGCCCATTGTGCTATGCGTTTTTGTCCAACTTCAAAATTACGTTCCTTTCAACACTTCACACACGCACGCACACACCGACAACGGAGTGTGCTCAGAAATGGCGTTCTCAGAACTGATAGTACTTTTTGGACAATGAAAATGGCGATTCTGCGAAAGGCAAACGAAGAAGAGGAAGAACAATCACATCACCGCACGCCACAAATGCTGTTCCATGTGCGACTTTAGAAGGGCAAATATTTCTACTAATCTAGGGAACGGTGATCTATTTTTGGTAATTTAACGCATCCGATGACGAAACTAGACGGCTCGGGAAAGAAAATGCGAGGGGCGAGCAACAATCGAAAGAATTTTTCCCGGGATATGATGCAGCAGCAGAAAGGATAACCTTACTTACTTTAAGACTAATTTGCGGATAGCTTTCACTTCGCAGTCTACTGTATTAATCTTCTTTCCAACTGTGCGCTAATTCGGCCAAGTTTGGAAACGGCGACACAACTTTAAAACGCCTTTTCACAATAGCACATACGTTTTTTTAGTGATTCCGTGGGCGAGTCTATGCTTGGTCTGTCACGAAAAAGCAAGAATTGGTTCCTTTTCCTCTTCTGCCAGGGCTGCCTCACGACTTATAGTTAGCTACCCACGGTTTGAGCTTGGGCGAGAACACACTCCTACCTGAATATAGGGAAATTTGCAGCTGAAAAATATTGGAGTACCTGTGGAAAAATACTTTCAACGCTGAGGTGGCTGAGGTGGTGCGGTGCATTAAAAGGGTAAAACGTATGCGACGGTAATTAAAGAAAATGGTTTTCGACCCCTTTTTTCAAACGTTGAACTGTCAAACGGCTACCCTTGTAAGGGTAGCCGTTTTGACTCAAAAGCAGTGCTGACAACCTTAGCAACCGAACGGAGAATGACTGAACAGAATCGAACTGTCGCACCGCTCGCATCGCAAGACGACGGCACTCGGCTGTAAATTGGTGAATTTCACTCGAAGTAACCGACAAATCTACGCCAAATCAATCGTCTGCGGTAAGTAGAAACAATGGTCCGTGAAAATACGCCCAAGTGTGCCATCTGGCATCCATTGTGGGCCGGGAACGAATCAAATTGCATTCTTGTTGACATCTGCTTCGGCGACCTAGCGTTTCGATGACTTGTGCGATTTGGAACGTCATTGTCCTCGGTGCGGATCTGACGGATCCTCCGCGCAACAGTGCCTTCCCCGATTTTCCCTGCGACCTACTCAAACGAGTAGGTCACGGTTTCGAGACTAAATACGGCCTTCGGGCATTGAAACCAGCAAGATATCGAGAAATTAAGGTGTCATTTGTTCTTCGGCAGCTACTGCAAAACGCCCAAGAGCTTCGCTACAAGAGAACGAACAATAACAAAGCACCATTTTACAAGCCTTCCATCGGCGGGTGACACAAAGAGATCAGCAAACTAAACGGGAAACAACACAGCGAGGTATACTCCGCAGCATCAGCATTCTCAAGGATGGCTGGCGCAATGTTATTCGATCGTGCCGCATCGCACTCGCTCAACCGACAGGACATGAGCACGTTCGCGCGCGATCTCGAGGTGGACGAAAATGATGAGGAACAGATCCGACAGAAGGAACAGAAAATTCTTGAACTGGGTGAAACGTACAAGCGGGAAGGCAAGGCAAAGGAACTGGCTGACCTGATCAAAGTGACCCGCCCGTTTCTGAGCTTCCTGAGCAAGGCGAAAGCGGCCAAACTGGTGCGATCGCTGGTCGACCTGTTTCTCGATCTTGAGGCCGAAACGGGCATTGAGGTGCAGCTGTGCAAGGAGTGTATCGAGTGGGCGAAGCAGGAGAAGCGCACCTTCCTGCGGCAATCGCTCGAGGCGCGCCTCATTGCGCTCTACTTCGACACCAGCATGTACACCGAAGCGCTCGCGCTCGGTAGCCAGCTGCTGAAGGAGCTTAAGAAGCTCGACGACAAAAATCTGCTCGTAGAGGTGCAGCTACTGGAAAGCAAAACTTACCACGCGCTCAGCAATCTGCCGAAGGTAAGGGACGCGATAGCAGACAAAGGCATATGATGGAAAATGTACATTTCTTTACTTTCTCCCGCTCGCAGGCTCGCGCTGCACTTACATCTGCTCGTACCACAGCGAATGCGATTTACTGTGCCCCGAAGGTGCAGGCAACGCTCGATCTTCAGTCCGGCATTCTGCACGCGGCCGATGAGCGTGATTTTAAAACCGCCTTCTCGTACTTTTATGAAGCTTTCGAAGGATTCGACTCAGTGCAAAGCAGCAAGGCGCTGACCGCGCTTAAGTACATGCTGCTTTGCAAGATTATGCTCGGACAGTCGGACGACGTAAATCAAATTGTTAGCGGCAAGCTGGTAAGTTGCCCGGATGACTTGCTCTGGTTTGTTTCTCTTTTCTACCCTTTTCTCGCTTCCAGGCCATCACGTACTCCGGGCGCGATATCGACGCGATGAAGGCCGTAGCGGAAGCATCGCACAAACGCTCGCTGGCCGATTTTCAGGATGCGCTCAAGGAGTATAAGAAAGAGCTCGAAGATGATGTAATCGTGAAGGCACATCTAGGCACTCTGTACGATACGATGCTTGAGCAGAACCTTTGTCGGATCATCGAACCGTACCTCCAGTGCGAGGTTAGCTTCATCGCCGATCAGATCGCTCTACCGATCGGGCAGGTCGAGAAGAAGCTGTCGCAGATGATACTGGACAAAAAGTTTAGCGGCATCCTTGATCAGGGCATCGGCGTGCTGATCGTGTTCGAGGAGACCCCGGTCGATAAAACCTATGAGACTGCACTTGAGACGATACAGCACATGGGCAAGGTCGTCGACACACTTTACCAGAAGGCGAAGAAGCTGACGTAAAACCGACCGAATGTAGCGAACACTTAGTCCGTAACGTAACCAGCACTTATTTGCCACTTCTTCCACCACTTTTCTCCAATTCGTTGCTTTCCATTCGCACCACTGATGCTCGCTGCGGCGTGCGTTTGATCAGTGTGTGCCGGTTCGAAATCGTGTTCGTGGCCTGGCGCAGGCCTTGCTTGGCATGACACATAAACTACACACACACACAGCCAATGAGCCGGTATTTTGTTTCAGTTACAATTTTCATACTCTACCGAACTGCAAACATAGATGATTAAATAAGTTCAATCCGTCAGAATGTACGCAGAAATATAGGTCTAGTAGGTCGCGCAACCGTTGTCTGCCGAAGCCGTTTGTAGGGTAAGCGAGGGCAAATTAAAAGACTTGTAATGATCCCATTTCCCTATCTTGAAGCCCGATTCCCCCTCGACGTTGCTGCGAATAAATTATTTCCTGGAAATTGCAAACTTAAAACTAACGATTGTTCTCGTACCGATTGGTCTAGACAAACATTGGATCACTGGTGAAAGTTCTGATCGATTCTTTAAGTAGAAAGACGCCCATGCAGCAAAAGTGTTCCGATCTCCGCTTTGACAGCAGACAGCAAATAATGAAAAATAAACCAAATCAGCTGTCAAAACAGTGTCGGTGTTTATGCTTTTTTTATTGATCCTTGTGCGTTATCACGTTTGCGTATACACAAACAGCAGGTCAGGTGGCGAAAGTATTTTGCGGAAAATGTTCAGCATTTGACACTGTAATTACCCCGTGGCACTCCGGTCGTCCATTAGAAGTGTACAAGGACATTAACAGCTCGATTGCAAAGCCGGCCTAACAAAGAGGGATATACAAAACACAAAGTAGATCATTGAAAGTCATTGTGTCTCAGAAAGTACGACACAATGCCCGTCGCACTGGCTGACAGAAAGTCAATGAATCATAAACGCCCCGTGCACGATCATCGGTAGAAAGGAAATCGCAAGCAGTAAAACATCACCATACGGTCATTACACGGATCGAATAAAGCTGGTAAGAGTTGATCTCAATCGAACCGACGGCACAACCAGGTTTCCCGAGAACCGCGAACGCTCATCACATTCCAGTCGCGGCAAAGCGTGACCCCAAATGCACAACCGCCACAAACGCAGACGGTCAGTGCGATTCGCCATTACCGCCTACTCGATCCTTGACCTCCGCAAACCGTCTAAAAGGTAGGCACACAAGGCAACCCATTAAGGGGTTCTCATTGTTTTAGTAGCGTTCGTCTGGAGCTGCTTGGAACCATACCACAGGTTAATTAATCATTCTTCTCTGACCTCCGGTGTCAACGTGTGTTCCATTTGAGCAGGTCCCACGATTAAGCCCGACAACGGAATAGGAGAACCGGTGAGGTAGACTTCCGCAAGAATTGACCGCCGAAGGCAAGCGTCCCACGATGAGTGCGACCGACGATTTGCTTGTGTTGAGTAGTGAGACTGTTAAAAATTCCACCTTTTTTGCATATATCGGTAAGCTTATTCCGTCCGCGTTGCACTCTGCATTCCGCTCACGTTTGTTGTGTGTTCTCTTAGAACAATACATTGACTTGGACTATTCCATCTGGCTGTACCGGTTGCTGACGCCAATATTGGTTACATTCCTGCTGCCTTGCGTCTTCGTCCTGCTCATTTACTGTACCATATCTTTTCTGTACATCTACAAGTTGCACAGGTAAGATCACCTCAAATGGTACACCGATGGGTTCCGGCAATTGGTGATGAAAATGTCATGCGACGTTCAGTCGCTTCATATTGCAGGTGTACAATGAGGGCGACTTCGATTTTTGGGACGTGGCCCGTACGCTTATTGCCGTCGTTTGGGACGCTCACGGTTGGATATTTCATGGTAAAACTGAACATATTGTTTCATTCTTCGACTGATGGTGCTTAACATGCTTTCTGCTTTATCATAAAGGATACGAGGTTTGCGGGGTAGAACACCTTCCCGAGTCTGGACCGGCCCTTATTATCTACTATCACGGCGCCATCCCGATCGATATGTACTACTTCACCGCACGCGTCTACCTCAAGCGCCATCGGCTGATCTACACCGTAGGCGATCGGTTTCTGAACAGTGTGCCCGGCTGGAAACTTCTAGCGCGTGTCATGAAAATCAGCCCAGGAACGGTGCAGTCGTGTGCGAGTGTCCTGCGTGAAGGTAACATGCTCTCGATTGCACCGGGTGGCGTTTACGAGGCGCAGTTCGGTGACAGCAATTACGAGCTGCTCTGGAGGCATCGGGTTGGCTTCGCCAAGGTGGCAATGGAGTCAAAAGCGGTGAGTTGGGATGGTTGACGTAAGTCGGTTTGTTGGTGAAGAACCTTCGTTTACCATCTGATCCTGCAGCCTATCATTCCGATGTTCACGGAAAACCTGCGCGAAGGCTTTCGCTCCGTCGGACTGGCCAAACCACTGTTCATCCGGCTATACAACGCCGTCCGGTTTCCAGTGCGCCCGATTTACGGTGGATTTCCGGTCAAGTTTCGCACCCATTTGGGGCCCCCGATCCCTTACGATCCGTCGCTAACGGTCGAAGAGCTACAGGAGAAGGTGGCGTACGCGATCGAAGAGCTGATCAACCGTCATCAGAGAATACCGGGTAGCATATTCCACGGGCTGCTCGATCGGTTCCTCAGCAAGAGAAAACGTCAGTGAACCAGGGTTCCTTCTGAAGGCATTTCCATTTCCTTACGCTTCAAGCTGAGCTAGTTTGTTCCACAAAGACACGGCGTTAAACGAAAGTATCGTTGTCGCAAGCTGAAAACGATAGCAAACAAGATGTATTTAATAAATCTGTACTTAGTAGCAGTAAAACTGATTAAACGGTAGTCTCTTGCATGTGTTTGTGTTTATGAACTTTGACTTGGTTCGAGAAATGATTGTTTACGTTCGATTTAATCGTTATTTTGCAGTTGCAATTTAAAATGAGTTGTAAAAAATGAAATATTTTTTCTTCATTTGCCCAAGTTATTGACGAATACTGCGATCATTACACAATCAAGGGATGAGACCACTTGACTCGATCAAGCGTAGTGCAGAGGACCGTGAACATGTGTACGGAAATGGAGCCAAATTAGATTAACGTACTGTTTGCCAGTTAATTCCTTGTCCCATCGCGCAATAGTTCGCAGTTGAACACTCTTCTTCTTACGCCAAGGTTTAACCCTCGATATTCCCGCTGTTTTAAATGAAGTAACGAACAAGTTTACCATTCTGCTGTATTATTGCAGAGTTTCGCTTTTTTACACTGGCGTGAAAACCGACCTGTTGAAACGACAGTTCGGAAGCAAACTCCATCAAAAAGGGCCGCCGTCATCAAAAACCGGTAAACGATACAGTTAGACAGAGACGGTAGTAGCTGAAAAGCAACCGAATTTCTGATTACAGGGATCAACCGATAGGACCAGGAAAGACGGCATAAAGCAAAAGTGCAGCAGCTCAAGACGTTGTGATAAGACTAGCAACCGTTAGGTAACCCTGCTGCGATTGGCATCGTGTCTGGTAATTTCTGTATGTCTCACCATTCGATGCAACCAGCGCGGCGCATGCCAACGAAAGGCCATCACTTTTTTGCGTAACATTGGCAGCGTGTGGTCACAGAGCGTTGGTCCTTTCTTCGTTGCGTGCTTTATCGTCGGAAGCGCAATGATTGGTGAGCTTTAAGTATCAAGAAAGAAAGTTCGGAGGAATGATTGCGAATTAACCTTTTCTTGATTCTTAGAATTGCAGTTCAGTTGGATGCACATTTTATTGACACCCTTGGTGATGGTCTTCACCCTTCCCTGGGTTTACGTGCTATTGATTTTATCGTCCGTGCCTTATTTGCATCTTTGCAATTTTCTGCGGTAGGAACGGGACACTGGATGCCTGGAGCAAACTGTTGATTTTAATTCATTTTAGGTTACCCTGGGCATCGAGTGAAAAGGACGAAGAATTTTGGAACAATGTTCGTTGGTTGATGGCACATGTTTGGAACCTTCACAGCAAACTTCTGCATGGTGAGTGCGCAATTAAAATTATCATTCCAAATTGTTTTAGGTATGGATTGTGGTTGGGTGGCCCCACTCTAGGTTATGAAGTGACCGGTCTGGAGAATCTTCCAAAGGACGGACCAGCACTGATCATTTACTATCATGGCGCACTTCCCATCGATATGTATTATCTAACCGCCGAGACTATGCTGAAACGGAATCGTCTAATTCACACGGTCGGCGATCGCTTTTTGGACAACATTCCCGGTTGGAAGCTTGTTTCGCGAGTCATGAAAGTGACCGCCGGTTCAGCTCGTTCGTGTGTCGAGACACTGCGTGCCGGAGAACTGTTGTCCATCGCACCAGGCGGTGTGTACGAAGCACAGTTCGGCGACAATCGGTACGAAGTGCTTTGGAAGAAACGGACCGGTTTCGCACGCGTTGCATTGGAAGCAAAGGTGGTAAGTTTTAAATGAAATCTTTTCATTATTTAATAAGGCCATTTCATCGTATAATTCCAATCCTCTTGAAGCCCATCGTTCCGATGTTTACTGTTAACATTCGTGAATGTTTTCGAACGGTGTCGTTCATCAAGTGGCTGTTCGTACGAATATACAACGTGCTGAAGGTACCGATTCTTCCGATCTACGGAGGGTTTCCAGTGAAACTGCGCACGGTGCTGGGTCAACCGATTCCATACGATGCGACACTAACACCGGAAGCACTGCAGGAGAAAGTAGCATTGGCCATCGAAAGCATAATCAAAGAACACCAGCACGTGCCCGGAGAAATATTTCGAGCCATAGGAGATCGGTTTGAAACGGCGCATAATTTAAAAACTAAGAATGAATTGTAGGAAGTCGTTTTAAAAAATTTGATTCAATTTATACTATTGAGGCATTAACTAAGGCTGAATAATTAATAAAGGTGAATGTCGATCAAAATATCATTTTATCAAATTCAAAATTGCTGATGCAGGCTTTGCTACAAGGGCACGGCTTTGACCATGTTTACATTTTCAAAGTGACAACCACGTGCAGCTGACGACCAGCACAAATCCAACAATCCAGTGTTTTAATATCTTCCTCAACGAATTTGTTCATTATTTTAGTGTACAGTTTTTATATTAGGATAGAAAAATATACGAAATGGATGAAATTATACCGTTCCTATCGAGAATGGCACGATTTGACCTGAAGGCAGTTTCTCTTTCAACCGTTCTTGGTTAGCATATCTGGGGTTGGAACTTCCAATGAAAGAATCTGTTTAGCTAACGTTTGACTCTGCAGGATTTACACGCTCAGTGGACGGTATAAGTATGCTCATCGAAAACGAAACCGTCCTCGAATGCCTGTTCGACCTAACGGAAGATGCATCGCAAACGCTAGCAAAGGATGCTGTGCTATGCTTCGTAAACATCACTGCGGAGGAGAAAGGCGCACAAGTGATCGTCGAAAAGGTACGATCGTCATACGTGACGTGATTTTCTTTTATTGATCGAATGACATGTTTCAAGTGTTCCGCAGCTTTCGGCTCGTTTGGTTCCGGCTGCCTACCGGTCGGTGTTGGACGAGAACTCAAACCTGAGCGACGCCTGGTGTATGGTTCTATGCAATATTAGCCGTCACGAATCGTTGGTCGAAACGGTGGTGATGCATTTGCTTTCGATCGAACATTCCATCGATAAATTGACGACCTGCTTCACCCGCGTAAACTACAACAAGCAGAAAGGGCACCTCAACTACCTCGGACCGCTGTTTAGCAATGTTTCGCAGTGCGCGAGTGGTCGGGCAGTTTTTTGCAACAGATCAACGGGGCTGTTGCGTCGAATCTTACCGTTCGTACAACACACCGAAAGTATCGTACGGCGTGGTGGTGCCGTTGGCTTGCTGAAAAACATTTGCTTCGATTCGACGGTTCACGAGTGGTTGTTGAGCGAACAGATGGACATTCTACCCTTCATTCTACTGCCACTTGCGGGTTCCGAAGAATTCGATGATGAGACGAACGATATGTTACCGACTGAACTGCAATATCTGGGGCCCGAGAAGAAGCGCGAAGAAGATCCCGATATACGTAAGATGTTGGTGGAATCATTGGCGCAGCTCTGTGCCACACGTAACGGACGGATTTACCTGCGAAACCGGGGAACATACGAGATTCTGCGGGAACTACACAAGTACGAATGCACCGAGCAAGGCGATAAATCCGTGTTGGCAGCCGTCGAAAATGTAGTAGACATTTTGATAAGGTAAAACAGCAAACCAGGAAACGATATGAATGGGTCATTTCTAAGATTAATATTTTGTTTAATGCCTTATACCTTTTCAGAACGGAAGAAGAAATCGGTGAGGACAATCTGAAGGAGTTGGACATTCCGGATGATGTTAAAAGTAAGATTGAAAATTTGAACGATGAGCAGAGCTAAGAAAATATACTGCCATAAAATAAGCAACGCAAGCATTTTTAGCGTCAATTCATCTTCGCTTTAATCTCACCATATGGCCGTTTGTAATTTTAATCGTTAGCTCAAGTTTCATTACCAAATCTTCGAGCTTCAAATCCGTTTCAAGCCGATAGCTGGCCAACACCTTTAGTAGCATAATTTTCATCGAAATCAACGCGTACCGTAATCCGATGCAGTTTCTCGGACCCGCGCTAAAAGCCAAAAATGCAAACTGGTCGTAGCGCAGCGCCTGAAACCGTTCCGGACGAAACTGGTCTGCGTCGGGTCCCCAGTAGGCGGGATTTCGGTGAATGTTGAAGATATCGATGAAAACATCTACACCCGCCGGCAAAACGTATTCTCCCAGGGGGATTTCTTCAGTTGTCTTCCTACCGATAATCAATGCGATTGGAAACAATCGCATTGACTCCTTGAGAACCATCTCAAGGTAGACCAGCTTCTGTAGCGTTTCGTAGCGAACGTTCTCCGTTGAGTCGCCCAAGTGCTCCCGTAGCTCGGCTACCAATTTATCTTGCACGCTCGGATACATCGCCAGCAGAAGAAGTGTGTTAGCCACGGTCAAGGCACTGGTTTCATTGCCAGCAAATATAATGGTATTGAGCTCGTGCTCAACAACTTCCAGGTCCGGCTGTCCACCTTTTCTCATCGTAGCGTGTAACAGCTCCACGAGACTGTTGGACTGTGACTCGTTGTTATTGGCGCACGTGAGTAAAATATCCTTCGCTGGTCGACAAAATTCTGTAAATGCTTTTCTTTCGGCCCGATACACCGACGTCCACCGGTATAGCCAGTTCGGATGAAGGAACACGTTTGCCGCACGGATTGTAATGAGATGAAAGAGTCTGCAAAAGAATCGAATTATTGTACAGGTCATTCTTTTGCAAGATTGTTCATTTACTGTTCCAAATGCTCCAAGTAGCGGCAGGTGGGCGCTTCCTGAAAGTGCATGTCGGTGCCAAGAGTTGTTGCTGGAAGAAAATGGTACTGATAAAATATGTTTCGTAAAGGAAAAGATGCAAACAATATTTACCACAAATCATATCCAGAGTGCAACGAGCGGTGTAACGGTACATATCGAACGATTTCGTTCCATCTACATGTGTTGCCAGGCGTTCAACCATCACGTTTGCCTTCTGCTCAAACACGGGAATGAAGCTTTGCAAGATGGAAAGTTTGAAACTCGGTTGAATCACTTTTCGGTGCGGTCGCCATTGGTGTACCGGAAGCGAGAAGATACCGCGTAACGGTGTGAAACGATAGAAGCTTGCTTTTTCCATGGAAGCTTGCGAGGAAAGTATGATTCGGGCGTGTTCCGCACTGCTTACGATGACTACCGGCATTGGGCCAAGCCAAACGCAGTAGGGCGACCCATACGTACGGGTCAGATCGAGCAACACCCGGAAGTACAAAGTTGTGTTGGTACCGGGAAGGATGTAAACGGATCCGATAAGCGGAAAGTTAACTGGACCGGGAAGCCGTTTCAGAAGCTGCCATGTTCGCCGGTTACGCCAGGCTCGGTAGCAGTACAAGGTAAGGAAAAACAGTACACACTGCACGATCGTATGAATCATTGTGATTGCGGCTTGGGAAGAGGATGAAGGTTTTATTTTGTGAAACTTGCCTGTGACCGCGTGTAGCGAAGGTGGTAATTAAGAGGAAGAACAATGCCCGGCTCGTGACTGTCGCATAAAAGCGCGCACATTTCTTTAATGTCGGTTAATGGGAGGTTAATTGCGTCAAATGCGTTTCAGTTTGCGCATTTCCACGCGCAGGAAATAGATCCGATTCTCCGTACTAGTTTGACGCAAATCGAGTCAAGAAACATTGTTGGTGGATAATGTTTGGAATTTTTTACAATTAACACAAATCGGTGGCCAAGCGAGTGTGTTTGCTAAGACTATCTCGTAATTATAGCGATAGTTTAATTCAACGACATTTGATCTCACTAGCATCTCTTTTATTTTATCGTCAAAACGGCTGACGTCGTTTAAATAATGGTTCTAACTTGCTTGACAAAAGTACAGTGCCAGTAACTTTCTTGGCAATTAAATCCAGGGATCATTTCGGGTTCATTCGAAGCAAAGGCCGAGTTCGGAAATGTTCACCGGAACTTCAATCGTTTCCCGAAGCAAAGGCCGAGTTCATCGGAACTTCAATTTTTCTGACACTCCGAAACAGACAACAAACAAACTACTAACACAGAAATGATTTGGATCTCACGGTAAGAACTGTTCAACCGCAACCGGAACATGGAAGTTTGGCCCGTCGTGGTCGATCGGAAATCGGAAATCCGCCACCGTGCAAACCGTGTTCGCCCCAACAAACGGTCCCGTTTCCGTGTGTGTGCGCGCGTGCGTGTATGTGATCCGGCCGCCGTGCCGAAGTGTGTAGTGTGAAACAAGAACAAAACAAAGCCCAATCCAGCCGATCCTTGCGTGGCTTTCCAAGTGTTGGTGCCGTTTATGTGTCCCGTTTTCCGGGAACCAAAAGGCCAACACGGCCCCCCCAACCCCACTCGTAACGTGTCTGAAGGCCACTCGAGTGGCCTCGTCGCTGCTCCGCCCCACTCGTGGATGATGCAAGCGGGGCCCACCACGGCGGCGGGTTGCGGTGTTGAATAACGACGACGGCTGGAGAAGCAGAAAGAAACGGAGCAAAAACAAATCGAAACCATGCCGCGAGCTAGACGGATTCGCTGACTTTCGCCGCTCGGTGGATGAAATTCTCATAAAATCGATTCCCCCAAAAGGTAAACACACGGCACGGCGGCAGGCAGCAGGGAACGCCGTGGAGCAGCGACGATTAGTTCCCTCACACCCAATGACAAGTCGCCTCATCGATCCGGAGCCCCCCCGAGCGCGACTCGTATGCCCCGCGAGGTCGCAATCCGAGAACGCAGCGCGCAGTGTTTTTTTAAACGGTTCCTGGAAGTGCCCGAGACTCACATCCTAGCTCGGGGTTTAGTTTTCTTCGACGCAGCGTGGCCCCAAGGATGGATTCGGACGATCCGTGAGAAGATTTTCTGCAGACGCTCTTCACCTATTAGCTTCTGTCCTTCTAACGGCATTTTAAACATTCTTCCATCGCGCGGCGACTGAATCCAACGGTCCCAGTGGTTCGTGGCATAATCGAAGTAACCATAAAACGTATCGCGATTCGTTAATCGAGAGTATGAAGTAATTCTCCTTTTGACGGTCTGCCGGTCAATCGTGAGCCACTTAGCACCCGTAAGACCGGCCCGTGTTCGTGTGTTTGGGGGGGGGGCGTTCGTGTGAAAGTGAAAGTGAAGAGGAAAGTGGCCGGGCGGCGTGCGTGGTGGCGAAAGGAAGTGAGAAAAAATAAATAAACGAAGAATACAGGAAACGACAAAAAAAAACGGTGCAAATGAAGAAGGTAATGATCCCTTCGTTGGATATGAAAAAGAGCATTTCCGTGAAGGTAGATAGTGATCTGACATTGCTGCTGTCCAGTGGAGTGTACGAAATCAAGAAGATGGAGCCTCGCCGGCGGCTCCGACCGATCGCCTACGTCTGCCTGTTTCTCGCCATCGCCGGCATCATCGGGTTCGGGTACTTCTGTCCGGATCAGGTACGTGTGTGTCTTATCACCGTGACCCGCTTCTTCGGCAGCCTATCGCCTTATCGCTCGCCATCGCCGGCAACCGGTGCCGATAAGGGGCCGGTTGTTTGTGCTTTGTCGGGAAGTTAAACTTTAATTTTAGGAAGCCCCGTCGCATCGTTCTGTTCTGTCCGTAGGGTGTTGCTGCCATCCGTTGGGCCAACTCAAGCGCTAGGCAGAAGGTTCTGTGGCCGGGCTGTGGTCCCAGCACGCCCCACCGGTGGACCGCTAGTTAACTCATTAAAATCTCTGCAGAGTCGAAGAGCGTAATGGGATTACGTTCGAATTGACGGTAGGCAAACCGCACGCAGTTTGCGGTCCGAACCGGCCGGAACTTTTCCACTTTTCACGACCCGCGGTTAAGATGCTGTACGCGAATGCCAAGCGGCTCAAGTGGTCCCGGCTGCGGTTTGCATGTCGACGTCGGTGTACGCCGCCGCCTTTGATGATTTGCTTTCCGCTGGCTGCTGAGCAGAGAAATAGCAGCAATAGCCCACCCCACCGGAATCGGCCCCTTCTGAGAAGGGACCACGGTTCCGGCGGTCGGCTTGTCGAAGGACACTTCGGTCGCTGAGGGTTGTTATAGGGAATTTCTGAAGCCCGAATGCCCCCTCTCGCGCCGACCCATGACAACCTCCTTCGCAACTCACTGGACCGTTTCCGTTGCCAAGGACGTGACTTTTTGACTTCTTCTACTTCTTCGCCAAATGCAGCGACGTTCGGGGGCATTTTGTGTGTTTTCTGTTATTTCCTTCAATCCGTCGCGAAACGAAGGCAAACGTCTTAGACTGGCCGCCACGTTGGAAGCCAGCTACAAATGATGCGACCATGCTATCGCTCCTAATTCCTAACTCGAGGCAGCAGGCAGCCATCAGCATCCATCTTGTTTCTGGCAGGCATTCCATCGTGATACGGCGGCCATACGGGGGCAGCCGGGTCCAGAAAAGCGTGTGCGTTTCAAGTGGCGCAAGAAGAAGCAGGGTTATGATCTCATTTGTGCGCCCTTTTCGGCGGATTCCGATCGTTCCCACGCTGGAACGTCTGAGCCAAACAGCGAAATGTCTCATAAAGCCGTCCATGAAGGCGGGCGGCATCAGCGCCCTCGACGCCGTCACATGTTTAATGGCAAGTCGGAGGTGGCCCGGCACTTTGCAGGCCAAAAGCCGCTAGTTTCACCAGTTCGCGGCACCTACTTGTGGGCACCGCTGACAGAGTGATGTTCTCATATCAATCATAATTTCACCATTCTTGGCACGACATCGCTCAAACGCCGTCCGGGTTCCGCCAGGATCGTTCCGGTTCGTTTCGGGTACCATGCTGCGGCACTTATGGAAATGCGCCCCTCGTTGTGAACTATCAATTTTAATCTTCGTAAAACTTTTTTTATGACCTACGCGCGGGGCTCGGCGTGTTCAGTTTTCAATTTGATACGTTTTTCCCGATCCTCTCGACCGTCGACGATCAGACGGCCGCCAGAAGTCCGGGGCCGTGTGGCCGTCCGGGAAGCTGTTTAATATTCCGTCCGCCACAGTGTCTTCCGGAGGCCAGTTGATGTGCTTTTAAATTTGTTTCCGACGCCGCGGACGTGTTGGTTGCGCCACTGTCACCAACGTGCTCTACAGCTTGGGAAGCTTTTCGGTGCGCTCGTCATGCTAACGATGTTTTGATAAAGCTCGTGATCTGTTACGAGCGAAGAGTTGCGCGGAGGAAAGTCTTAAGAATCTGTTAAACTTTGCCTGGCAGACGGCGTCCACCATCTGTTGCCGAGCCGCGCCGTGCCGTGCCGAGGAATGATGTGTTACGAGGCGACCATTTTTACGTGTCTTTGGCACTCGGAGAAGATTTGAAGATTTACGATGTGGCATATTGGCAAAAATTACGAGCTCACTTTCGGCAGGCTCGTGGTCGGAATTTTATTATCATAGCGCGCGCCCGTACGCCTTAACCCTCTCGTAACGGTTCGCCTGTGTCTGGTTCCGCTGATTGATTAAGTCTCGTGTGATTATAGCCTAGGTTTCGACGGATTCGGTCAGATCAAGCACTTGGTCTTGATTGGTTGGTCAACGAACCTTACCGACCACACCGCAGATCGTGCCAAGAAAGGTTGTTTAAATTAAATCCAACGAGCAAACGATAAAAGTGGAATTAACAAGTGAGTTAATAGCCCGATGAAGCCAGCGCGCCATATCAGTGACTTTGCGCGACGGAAGGAAGGCCCACAATCTTTGCTTCTCGATTAGTCGTCAAACACTGGGCGGGAATCAGAACACCCGTGGGGTTATTTTAATTAGTGGGCAAATATTTAGCTACCGAGATTACGCGTTACGCTTTGTTTTCCGGAGACTAGTGGCAAGGGTCGGTTGTTTGCCCACAGAGTACGGCGGTAGCTTCTTCCTTTCGTCCGTCCGTCCGTCTAACGGCTCCCTCTGGTTTTTCCTTGCAGGTGTGTGCGCTGTCGCGGCGGGATGTCACCTCTTCGGCAGGTCTGGGCGCGTCCGGATCCGGTGGTCCGGTGGAGCTGACCGGTGGCTACGAGCACGACAACCTCGGCAAACCGGTCCAGCAGAATCTGCTGGCGAACCCGGGCCTCAGCTACGAGGAGGTCCTGAACGATGACTTCCAGTTCGACATGAACGCACACGACGTGATGGTGTTCCTGCACATCCAGAAAACCGGCGGCACCTCGTTCGGTAAACACTTGGTGCGTGATTTGGATCTCAAGGTAAGAACCGTTCTCAACGGCCGGGTGCTGGGTGTAGTACTTTAGGTTCTCCGAAAAGTATTGTCACGTCCCGGTCCACGGTGCTTTATTTATTTCCTTTTTTCTTCTCTCGTTTTAAGACACAATTAGGGCTCCACCCAACGAATCTCTTACATCCCTTCGCATGGGGGGAAAAATAACAGGAATCATCCTTTTGTTGAGGGCTCCCGCTTTCGGGTGCGCTTTTCATGGTTCGTGCGAACCCCAAGCACTTCCCAGGAAAAACCGGGTGGGGATAACAATCGAAATGTGATGCCGTTTCGGAATTGGAACCACGTTCAGGTGCAGCTCAGCTCAGGGCCTGCGAAAGGCTCCGGTGGAACCACACAACAACAAAAAAAAAATGCCGCGTTCCAGTTGTACAACTTGGGAGAACAAGCAAGCAAGCGGGCAAAAAAAAACAATAGACAAGAAAAACGGAATACACGTGGCGACGGATGTTTCAAGTGGCCGAAGCGAGTCTTTCGGTTGGACGATTCTTTCGACGGTGTTAGAGAGAATGAGCGAGCGAGAGAGAGAGAGAGACAAAAAGGATGCTGCACAAAGGACGTGAAGCTCGCGTTCCGGCTTTTTTTTCGGTTCGGCACTCTTTCATCTCGAGTGGAGCGTATAGAGAGTGTCCTTTTTCCGGTGCCGCTCCGGTTGCCGTTTACCGTTTGATTCGCGCGGGCCATTCGGTCGGTCCTAAAACCAAGCGGTAAGCGTTGCTGGGGCCCCGGTGCGCAAATGTGCTGAATTTTCACTTCTGCCGTTGTCCAGGTGGGTCCTTCCGTGCCGTGTGCATGGGCGAAAGGATTTGTTTCAATTCCGCGGACCAAAAAAATATCATCCTTCGTTGTTTTTGCTGCGCGGGAACACTTTTTACCGAGTGCCACTGGACCGAAAGTTCGGTCGTTCCTTCTCGATCTAATTCTTTCACTATTCGTTCTCCGGCTCTTATGGGTTTCGGGTGGCCGTCTCGCACTTGGAGGCCAGTTTCGAGAATCAATCGAGAAGGCACCCTTGTCGGGCCTCTGAGCCCATACGTGTCGGCCTAGTCAGCACATCGTGTCCCCAAATAACCGAGTGTGGTGGTCCACCTGTCCACCGCTGGAGGATGGCGACATCCTATCGTTAGCTACTATAAGCGGTCCAATAAACGGATCATTGCCCAACGGGAAAAAGGAGGATATCCGCTTGTCAGCCGCCCAAAAAGGCCTTTTTGGTATGTGTTCCGCTTATCGCTTTGAAGCAGTGGAATGCAATAACCCGCGAAAGGAGAGCTGCTTACCGGATGGCCACTCCATCCCCCGGTTTTAGGACATTCACTTTAGCGGTACTCAGCGGAGTCTTGGATGGGGCGAGCGAATTGAAGAGAGATATGGAAAATAAAGACCGATTACACTCAATGCCTATCAAAATAGACGGAAACGTTTGCTGGACTGGCCGGGCCCCTGTTAATGCGCATCTTGCAACAATGTTTCCCGTGGTGCCAACATTACTACTCGACTCGGGACGGTGAAAAGTGTGAGAACTTTTGCCGGCCCCACCATCATCAATCGTTCCTGGGCGTCCTGGGTTTTACTTTATTTACGACCTTCTTGCACCGTCCGGTTGCGGCCAGCAGAGGGCGGCCAGCAGCATAAAGCATGGGCGAAACATTGGTCCGGCAGGTCCGGTTGCTGTGCCACCCAGGCCCGGATCCCCCCGGCCCATCAGTGTCACGCTGGGTCGGCGTATTTCGAACGATAAAACGTTTAACGTACGATTAAATGGCAGGAAACATAAAAAGTCCTGACCGTTCGGGATTTTATGCTGCCCCGATGTAGTACACAGTACCGCACACACATCACCTTTCCGGATAATAACCCCTTCCCGGGCCGGTGTTGGTTGGTGTTTATTATGCTTGGGCTGGTTGTATGCTGCAAGTGCTCCCGATGTGTCCGGTATGTGTCGAAGCACAGTCAGCCAGCCCAGCCGGATACCGGAATTGCTGGAAGTAACTAACGGCTCGAGCCCGATGCACTGTTCCGTTCCTTCCGGAGGAGGGTTCGTTTATTTGTTCTGGGTGTGAATGAATGATCTGTTTGGTTTTGATGTGCCTGCCGGATCTGACGGAGGACGAGGCGTGGTGATAGGTTTCCTGGAACCGGTAGAAGAGTTGCACTTCCGACACTTTCGAATCTAGTCCTTGCTACGTCACCAGTTCGACCCGTCTTTACGACCATTGATCGTTCCCCAGGACTCGTTGACCCCTTGCGGAGGCCGTATTATTGTTCAGTGTTCACACCGCGAATCACGCTCCTGAAAGTGACCCCTCCCCACCGAGCACTTAACTTAATAAAGCGCACGGTGCCCGCTCATCAACTCTATCAAATTTGCCAACTTGCTGAAGGAGTCGTTTGGAGTTGCCGGTAAATAATGTCTCGGGTGCGAGAAGGCTCGGACCAACGCTCGAAACCAAATTGAAACCATCTCCCATAACTGGTCTGGTGTCTGGGCCACGCAGTGTCTGGCCCACAGAATCGCTGACTCAACGGCTGTCGGCTCCGGAAAAAAACACAAAAATGCCCATTGAAGCAATTTCGCCACCGCGCGCTGCACCCACAGCAAAATGGGCCTTCATTCATTATTCGCGTCGGCTCGTGACCAAAAAAAGGACCGAGCCGGGCCAGAACGTAGGCAGATAGTCGGCAGTCGGCGATGCGTTGATCCCCCAACCCTACGACCGACTTCGGCCCGTAGGAGATGATGGGAGCCCGCAGCTAACCGACCGTGAAGAGGTCGAACGCATCCATCCAGGACTGTGCCGCGCCGCGCCGCGTCGCGCCGCACCGTGCCACGCAAGTTATGTTCTTTATGGGGCGCGTTCCGTTGTTTTCGGCACACGATACATTACCAAAAGGCGATATCGGGGCCGCGCGGTGATGTCGACCACAGAGACAAAGATGTCGCTGTCTTGTCACGGTTCACGGTGACAAAAGTTGGTCACAATGGGGTGGTCTCCATCGATGAGACGTGCCCGGTCAATGTTCGGGAGGATTTACTTCGACGGCGGCCTCGGTGGAGGAGCTGTGAGGTGTTCGCCTTCGCGACCTTCGCCTGACACGCCGGCAACGGTAATGTGCGTCCCCGTCGTAAAAGGGCATCCGTGAGCGGAGTGAGGTCAGGCCTCAGGGGGTGCTTATGGGATTTTCTGTTTCACAGACGAGCTCCGTAGACCCAGCGAAGGGTGTTCGAAACTCCCGCGGGAGCCCTTTTCTTGGCCCTTTTTTTCTAGTTTTGCAACTTGTCCAGATTAGTTACACCTCTCTCGGTGCTGTGGGATTATTGTAACTTATATTTAGAAACGCCGAGCGCCAGCCATCGCCACACAAAGTCTTGCTCCATATGGCCATAAGCCTCTTTGAAGGCGTGCAATGTGGTGGAAGTCAAATCACCCGGCCGGCCGACCCAACCAGAAGACCTACACCGTTCGGATCGGATCGGTGTAACATATCCGACGGCTTACGCACACACACACACGTTCCCATCGCCTTCGATTCACGCTGGTGACATTTAAATCAGGAAACGGCCGAAAATCTATTTTTATGACGTCGTCCCCAGAACAGAACACAGGGAGGCAGGAGGAAGGTGCCTGCGAGCGGTCCACGAAACCTGTGGCTGCTTCTCGTAATCCCCAGACAGACCGACGGTCCGACCAGGCCAAGCAGAGAGGAGGGTGGGGTGCTAAACAGGTGCTAAAGACCTCCGGCCCCACCTTGGGGGGGTGTTTTGGGTGTTGGCTAGTAATGCGGGGCGGCGGCCGTCGGTTCGATCGAGTCTTTGTTTTGATTTTCGTTTACACATTTCCTGTCGGCCGCCTCCTGATTTCGATTTGGATCGAAAATTTGGGGTAAGCGCCGACCGCGACCGACGCGCTCTCTCCGGGATCCCGGGTAGCGGCTTACGAAAGTAAAATGGCGGCCACGGACGAGGGGGTTTGTTGGTTTGTTGGAAGGCAGACCCTATTTTTGGCCGCCATTACGAAACCCACGCGGGAATCGAAGGATTGACCGCGGGGTGTTTTTTTATGGGCCGCGCGGCTACCGGAAACGGGGTGGGCCCCGCCGGTGACTTCCTCTTCAGTAATCTCTGCACACACACACACGCTGGTTCCCGGCGCCAACCTGTTGTTGTTGTTGCTGGATTCGGTTGATGGAGGGCGCCACCATTTCCGTTTCGTAATTTGATCGCGCGCGACGGCGTGGAAGGCAGGGACCCGCGTCAGGTCGTCGATATCGTTGGTCGGCGGACCTGCACTGAATACGTTACTGTTAATTAAACCCCGAAACCCACGGGACCAGGGCGGCCGAATTAACACCTTCTTACGAACGTCGTAAGCTAATCGTTCTTACACAGACCCAGATTGGTAGGCGCTCGCTGCCATATGTTTCAACCCGATCGGTGGTTTCTTTGGTATACGAAAAACAAATGCCCCCCCCCCAAAAAGGGCCATAATTATCGTGCCAAAAACGTGGCACCGCCCGCCGAACGTTTTCGCGAGGCCGCGTTCTAAGCTCGCGCCGAAATTAGGAGGACAACAAACAAAACAAAAAAACAACAAATTAAGTGTCTTCAGCCGAAAATATGCGCCCCTGACCCCGGGTCGGTGGGTGAAAATTTCCGTATTTCCTCGCCCTGGATTTAGGCCCCACCGCCGAGGACTGTTGGAGATGGAAACATTTTTCACGGATTAATCCACAAGTGCCAGCGCCAGCCAGCGGGAGCGACGAGGCAACCCTGGTGTGCGGCAACCCGGGGGGCAAGATTGGCCATTAGAATGAAAAATAGTTATTGTTTGGTATTTTAAAATTACTGCCCAGCACAGCCGACCCGGTTTTTACCCGTCGTGTTGTCGTTAAATTTGACTGGAAACTGTCCGGGGGCGCGACGCGAATCATTTGGGCGGCTAGGCGGCTTCCGAAATAATTACGCGGCGCACGGGTTTGGGGCCGCGTCTGAAAAAGTGTTCGAACCGGGTTTAGGGCGCCATAATTTATAAGCTGGATTTGACGTTGGTAACGTAATTTTAATCCCACTGTTTGAAAGCACCGGGGGGGGGGGGCGAGGCGTGTTTTGTGGGTGGGGCGCGTGGGGCGCGCAAGGGAACGTAAATTATGTGCTTCGTTTGATCATCACAGCGGGCGTATTAGAATGTGCTCGTGGCAGTCGCTTCTGTAGACGTGCTCGGTGGTTGGTCGGAGAAAGTCATTTTATTGCAAAGAAAAAGATTGGCAAGATCTGGCCACATCAACAGCATCAGCATTTTTCCCACTTGTTGTGGGGGTTTTTGGTGGTTTTACATCAATCTGACTGTTAGCTACTTTGTATGGTGAAAAGTGATCTTTCAATAGGATTGAATGTGAAATATTTCAATGATTGAAGGAATTCCGCCCAACGTTGAAGTCATAGTAGACCAGTCCGAGCTTGCGCTACCTTCTCATACTTTTTCAGATATCTTATTGAATTCTTTATTTCATTCCCGAATCTCGAACGGCTAAGAGTGCACTCGAATATAGCAAATGCTTGTTCCAAGAGCTTGTGGATGCAGACTAAAACAACTACAAATAAACAGAACACCATGGCCATAAGAAACAAAAATATATTACAAAACTTCGACAGCATCTTGCGAAGTTATGAAAACGTCAATCCATTTCGAAAAGTAATTGCAATGTCATCCCAATGCTACCCGGGCTCCTTCCGTTGCCCGTGAAGTAAGGAATCCATACGGGCATCTGTTACACACACTGCACGATAAATAAGAGCCGGTTGCCGGTTGGAGAGCCCCCCCCTGGAGGAGGCCAACAGTATCCCGACAAACACAACGACGTGTCGCGTCCCATATTGATCATAAAACATTATTCAATTGTTAGTTGCCAGCCGGTTTTGAGGTTGAAATATTCTCGGCGCCCCCCTCGCGGATCGTTCCCGATGGCGGTTCGGGATAGTGATTGTTTTTTGTTTTCTCCGTTCGATGCTAACTTTCCTCCCACACACACACTGTTCACGCCACCATTTCATTTTCACCGCTCCAGTGAAACCAGCAACAAGTACCGGCCGCCGCCGGCCGCACTCGCCGGGAGAGAATCGAAGAGCATTAAGAACCTGTTTTTTTTCTCGCCACGCCGAGCCTCACTGTTTACGTTTTTCACACCGCCGTGCACCGTTGATTTGGGTATATCAAAAGTGGGGAGAAAAAACCTTTTCCCGAGCCCCGAGAGTGAAAAATGTTCCGGGAAAAGCCGTAAGTGAAAAACCCGTGTTGGGAGCGGAAAGTTTGGGAAGAAAAAACCGGGCGAAAAGATTGAAACCCCGCGCATTCAGGCAAGTGAATGTGGTGGGGTGGCTCCCTTTTTGGGCCGGTGGACACTAAACCTCAAAAGTGCTTCCAAACGCTCCCTGTGCTGAGCTAGGAGGAAAAAAATCTACCTTACACACGCCGGTTGCCGGATTCACGATCGAGTTCTGTGGTGATGACAAAAACCACAAAAAAATGACGCCACCCTCATCGCCGTCGTCGCGTCCGTCGAATATGCTGCGTGCATAGAAAAACATTGCGCCGTTTGCGGGAACATAAACGTCGGGCGCTTCAAGTGCCTATTCCCTCGGTTTTTGTTGGGAATTATTTTCGGTTACGATCCTCCAGCAGCGGGTACTTTTGAATGGTGCCTCGAATCCTGCAGCACCACTCATGAATGGGCCCGACGGTCCCGTAGTGCGGACCTGGACGTGGCGTCGAGGTGCCGCCGCCGCAGCTGCCAATAAAAATCGCAACGTCGCGACTTTGCATCGATCGTTTTTCGCAACCGCGACAGCGACCTGCAGCGTCACGTTTCGTTGCACTTCCTTTGGCGGGGAGTGGCCATAATTTGGCCGGTGCGACAACCGATCCAGTGTCGATGGTAGCGTCTACTCCCGCGGTCGCGAAATTGATTAGTCGCAGCATGTGCGCGCCGCCGAAGTTTGCGTGAACATATTAAATCCTTCGTTAATGCCCCCACGGTCAATCGGGACCCGCGCTGTCATCCGTGCCATATGACTCGCGTTCCTGAAGTGCCTTGTTCCAGCGGATGTTACCCGTCACTCGGTGTGCATGTTTTGACGGACATCATATGGCTGGCTGGCAGGGCTGTGCAGCGAATTTTATGTCTGTCTGTGTCATCTGGTCTGACGCGATTTCTACATTTCCGGCACCATTTCCTGGTGCACCGCATCGGACCCGTGGCACCGTGATGGTGCTCCCGAAAGTGTTTCCGAGAGGTCACTTCGGTGCTGCGATACGATGCTGGTGGAGGTCCCCACCCCGTTCCACGCCCCGTCATCGGAACCTCTGTCGGTAAGCCGGCTTTTCCGGAGGGAAAATTTAATGCGATTATGAACGGAATAGGCCGGCCCAGCGAGCGTTTGAACAGTAGAACAATAAAAAATGATGGCAAGGGGTTCGCATTTTTTGCAATATCGCATCGCCCCACGTCCAGCAGGGGTGTTCGGCGTTGCGTTGAGTTGGAAGGTGCTGCTCTGTCTCTGTCAAAACGGCGCACATCACCTGCCCAGGGCCCAGGTCACGGAAGGTCTCAGCGGTCACCGTTGTTCCAATTTGGATCAGTTTTCATAACTTGTTAATTGATTTCTGTGCCGGCTCCTGGCACAGAGAGAGCCGCTTCAGACCTATGCTTTGTGTCGGTTAAAATCACACTGCAACGTTCAATATTTGTTGCCACGGACCACCTACTGCTGGTCCTAGGGCTGCAGAGTGCTGATATGAGCCTTTTTTTCTGCCGAAGTCCTGAGGCCTGTTCTGGTCCAGTGGTTCGCAATTTACACTCTGCGTTGCGCTCTAGGATGTCATTCGCGCCACACGAGGCAAGAATTGTAGTCCGCGGAGTTCCTCATCATTGTTGGGTCTATTTTTGAAAACACGGCATGGGATCAGCACCAGGTTCATCCAGCCTCCGGTTCCCCCCAGTTGGGTGATGTAATGTCTTTCTCCGACGGCCGGCTCGTTTAGCGTGTTTTTGGATTTCACAAAACAAACGGTATTCGGTTTTGGTCCGGGCGGTGCTGTAAATGCTCAGCGATAATGACTTAAGTTTGACAGTATCTGCTTACTGGCAGCAGGGGCAAAATTTCTAAACTTTTCACCGTTCGTTGACGCTCAGGGGCGGCCGCCAACATTCTTTCGGTAAACCTTGTTTCCTGGGGACCATTTCGTTGAGTGTTTGTGTGTGTCATTGGAACCGGCACCGGGATCTCTAAACTAGTCTCGCTGCACCGGTTTGATGATGAGGTCTTGGAATTCTTCCTTATCACACCCCAAATCTCCCATCCCGTCGGATCTCATCTGACGCTCTCTCTCACTCTCTCTCGAGGCCTACGGCAGATGGCAGTGTTTGCAGAACTCAAACGGCCCCTGCCCCGGAGGCTGTTTGCTCGAAGAAAGGCGAACCACATATCTGATGAGCCGGGATTTGAGATTCACCTTTCGATAAAGCACCGACCGACGCGGAGGTTAGTTCATTCGTCATACCGTCAGACCGCCAGGGCTGCCACCGGGCTGGTTTCAAACATACTCGTCTGCGATGATCTACACGGACGCACGCACGCGGGACCGACGACGGGTGTATCATATGCTACGCCGGGGCTGCAAACGGATGTTGTCATTTTTAATGTACGTCTCTCCGCTGGAATATTAATACACGCGCGCATCATCTGCGGGAAGCTCTTGGGGCGTGTGGTCGGGAGTCGCGACACTGAGGTTCCAGCCACAGCTGCACGGCGTATGCTACGAACCGTTGACCCACACGGCGATCGTCGAGCTGAACAGTAAACCGATCGCAAACGCCGCACACACACCAAATGATGGCCCCCAGCGGTTGGTAGCGATGGCATATTTACGATTGGTCCACTGCAAGACGCGTTCTGGCGTGGGGCGCGATGCTGTTGAATGTGGCCGTGTGACATGATGACAGGCCGGTTGAGGACTTGTAACGGACCTGCTGTTATACGATTCCATGCAGCTCGAACGGAACAAATGATGCTGTTGATTCGGATTCGGAACAGTAATCGAATCGATTGTCTCGGCCCCGGAATCACTGCTGGAAGAGAGTTCCGAGAGCATTCAAACGTCGCTTCCTTTTTTGTAGCAAGAAGGTTCCCATTACGTCTCTTACCCTTCGGTGGTCGGCCGCGTTTTGCTTCACTTGTTGTTTCAGGCGAGAACAATAAAGCAATAAGCATTGTAAACAAATGTTTCCGGCCGCCCTCCAAGTACGAACTCTTGGCTCGAGGCGCTCCTCCGAGGTGCACCTCGGAGAAATCTCGTAATTTTCCAATCATATGCATCATTCCCCGGACGGCGACGACGACGACGTTGGGTCATAAATACGCGTTCGATGTGTTCGCTTTTCGGGACAGGGCTCCTCTCGGAAGCATCGTCGTCGTTGTCGTCGCGGGGTCCCTGGCAAAGAGCGCGGCGCACTATCGTAAACATCTTCAACTTCTCTAGCCGTCGGACCGGACAATAAAGCAATGAAATTATGCACTTATTGTTAATTCAGAAATGCCTCAGCCAACGGCGGAACAGCGGAAGATCTGGGAGATCGCAGGCCCGGGACCGCGCGCCATGCAGTAGAAATGGAGGAACCTCACCCAAACACGGAGAGATGAATGAATTTAAATAAACTTAACCCCCAACCAGGCCAGGCCAGGCCGTCCGTCCGACCGACGGCTGTTCGGCCGCGCCGGCGCCCTCCCCGGTCCCACTCCTTTCTCCGCTCCACCCAATGTAAATAAACTTCGCGCGCGTCGGATCTTCGGTCCACGCAACGACGACGACGACGTGGTTCGCCGTCGTCGCTATTTTTACCCTAAACTCCGCGGTGGTATTCGCACTTGCGGCCAAGCTCAATTGAAGCCCAAACGGCGCACGGAGACGACGACGAAAAAAAGGGTAGGCCATGGTTTGGTGCTCGCTTGCGTCACATGCAGCAGCTTCTCCTTCGCCAGAGTCGCGGCAGTGCATGGCGTGCTGAGATAACAGATTTACTGCACGAACGTACGACATTCCGACGACGTTTGGGATGAAGAAGATTTGGCCTCCGTGGTGGTGTGTCGTGATGGCTACTTCGGTGTTCGGTGTATTTGTTCAGATGCTTCCCAAACATCCAAGTTTCCTGTTTGTATACTGTGGCTCATTTATTTTACCTGGCTCTTTGTAGCATGTATGCCGTGTCTGAGATCTACGTTAGCGTTGTGACACGTAAACCGTGTTGTTCTTTCCACAAAATAAACAATATACACTTTTTGATCAAGATTAGAACTTCCTTCTGCCAGCTTTTTTAGTGGGAACTCTCCTAAGATCGTAGCGCCGGCTGGGCTAAATCTCATAACAAGGCGTTCTCACTGTCCCTCCCATCTTGCCTTCCACAGAGGCCTTGCACCTGTCAGCGTAAGAAGAAACGCTGCTACTGCTTCCGGCCGCACCGTAACGAGAACTGGCTGTTCTCGCGCTACTCCACCGGCTGGAAGTGCGGGCTGCACGCAGACTGGACGGAGCTGACCGGGTGCGTCGACCAGGAGCTCGACAAGAACGAGGGCGAGACGGCGAAGCGGCGCTACTTCTACATTACGCTCCTGCGGGCACCGATCGCCCGCTACCTGTCCGAGTTCCGGCACGTGCAGCGTGGCGCCACGTGGAAGAATGCGCGCCACTGGTGCCTGGGACGGCAGGCAACGGCCGACGAGCTGCCACCTTGCTACGACGGTAAGTACGCGCATTCCGCTGGGGCGGAGTGTCCTTTTACAGACTGTCTGTGTGACCTTCTCCAAAAAAGCGGCCGAGTTCCGAAAGATGTTTCGCCTTCTTTTTATAACCACACTCTTTTGCTGGTGCTGTGAAAGGACGCCGCTCTCCGTGATTGTCCCAGCCCCAAGGACATTCCGTGGCTCTCCTGCGTCTCGTCGTTCGGACGAGACCGGTCCGGGTTTCGTGTTTCGAATGGTAATTAGGCAACGCGCATTGAATACAGTGTCTCTCAACGGGTCTGTCTCGGCGGGCGAGCGAGTAAGAGAGCATAAAGAATCAGTTTTAACCCAAAATTGAAATCCACCAAAGCTGGCCGGGTGATGATGACCGCGCCACGGCACGGCACACGGTTGTCTCATCATTGGCCGGTCGCCGCTGACAGCGTTTTAATGCTGTGCTTACTAATGGGAAGTAACCATTTGTTGCGCGCATCATCGCCGCACGTGACCACCGATGGTGGGACGTGCTCCATCGGGCAAAATTTTATGCAAACGTTTGCCGGATGACCGAAGAAAGGACGCACAAAACGCCGGTAGAACGAACAGATGAATGCGCGGGGCGACGTGTTCATAAAGCATACATACCGAGAACCAACAATTGACAGGGATCTCCGGGGCTTCTTACAATTTATTCGATTTATTTTCGAAACTCATTATCTCAAAGATGAAGCGCTTTAAAATGAGCGCGGCTCGAAGTAAATGTGGTTTGATCCTTAAAGCATTGGTCGTTACGGAGCTACCCGTGGCCCGTCCAAACGAACTGCATTTTCTGGTGGCTTCTGGTGGAAACATCACCACCGTAGTTTCGTAATTAGTATTCACATCCTGTCAAAATGTCATGTCGCGATAGTACCGGGATCGTACGGGTGGACTTCAGGATGGGTTCTTCGGGGGGGAGCCCAAAAATGGCAAACAGTGCAGTGGCGCAGTTAGTTGGTCCTCCATTTGGCATCCGAACGGTGGTGGCGCTGAGTGCATGTGTTGCATTTTAGATACCCGTTTCGGTGCTGTTCCCCAATTTGCATATTACACCAGCAGCAGCAGCAGCAGCAGCAACAGCGCCAGTGGAATACGAATAGCGGTGGGCTCGGGGATGGATTGACAGCCAAAAAAATCGGACACTTCACGGCTTCAGAGAGGGTGATCAAGTTTTCAAACTGATGAGCCACAAATAAAGTATTCATCTGTTGGCCAACCCGGTTAACCAACAATGCTGACCGGAAACATCAACACGGCGTTCCCCACACGGCCGTGTGCGTATGGTTAGAATGTCGATTTCTAATTTGTATAATGGCTTGTGTTGGGTGCAAAATATTTTTAGAATGTTTGCGTTATGCGCCCATACCAACCGAAAGGGATTGGATCGCTAAAGGGTTTACTTTTGGGAACAGAAAACTAAGTTTTTCCGACTTCCTCAATCGTTGGCCGCGGCACCGGAATCGCATCCAATTAATTGACACAACATAAAAGCAAAAAAAACCGGAATTGCTTGCGAGGGCGCCATGCGGCGGTGCTGTTAATCGAACCTCAATTGGCACTCGCGATTGCAACAAAGTCGAATCGAAGCATAGCTAGTTTTATGCGCCACAGAGCTGTGCAAACTTGAAAGAGCGGTTCGTTTCGTGCCAGATTTTCGATTACCCACGCCACCACCACCGTGTGCTGTGTGATTCGCGTAGTTTGATCTCGACATCAAATGGCGAAAAGTGGCAGCAGCAGTAGCAACATCAATGGCGATGGGACATCGGTTCGGTTCGGTGTGAATCAGTTTCATTTGTTTCAACTCGTTCCGATTCATTATCGTGCAGCTGGCTGGCAAACGATCCACTAATTACGCACATTGAAAAGGGTTGCCAATTGATCGCGGGGCCAAAGCAATATGGGGACAATATTGGTGTGGGGGGGTGGGTCCTTTATTGAAATAGATTTAATTTTTTGTGTCCCGTTCTTTTGAGCTTTGACCTCTGACCGAGACCAATTAATTGTCATGTTTTGTGTGACTGTTTGCTTCATTCATCGTGATGACTTCAGCCCTTTGCACTTTTGCACTTTTGCTGCGAAAATGATCGTTTGTGAGCGTTTTATTGGCTGAGCACTAATTTAATTTGGCATATCTTATTAAACTATAAAAAACTCCGTTTACTTCCTATTCCGGCAAGGTTTCCCATGCTGCTGTGTACTGGCTTTGGCACCACTACAGTATGCATCCTTTCGGAAGGCTGTAGGAATTGGAGCATAAAATGGTATTCCTTCATCATAATCAATGAACGTTTTATGGGTAGAGTCCTGGCAGCCTGCCTACCTTCCAGAGACCGGAGGGACTGAATTACACTCCGTGGGGCCCAGAGAAAGAGTTGCGGCTTACAAGCGTGGATGCGATATCCCTGCCACGCCACCCGTTCGCGATTAAGGCATATTGGTTCTGTAGAGTTCACTGCTTTTTTTTGTTTGCTCTGCGGCATAATAAAGCTCAACCTTCGGGAGGTTGGGCCCCCTTCGAAGCCAATAATGGCGGGCAGCGCAAGGCAGGAGAGCCTATTTTCCGACGCCCCAATAACTGGGGCGCGCCATCCCGACCTAGACCTGGTATTCTTTCACTCTCTCGGCGCTGGTGTATCGCGTAACATAGGAAAAAAGTAGAACTAAAACGGCGGGCAACGATTTTCCTCATTGTGTTTGGGGTGCTTTTATTGCTTTTGGCTCGATGTTGTTGCTACGACGGGTGCACCACGGTCGACGGAAAACAGCGAAGAAAAGCGCTCGGTCGGTGGAAATTTATTGATTTCAGAGAACACACAAAAATACAGAAACACACACTACTAACCTCGCTGCCACACAACCAACCCACCCACCCGTACTATCAATTTGCATCCAACGCAGGTGAAGCTGAGAATGAAGAACAAAAGCCGGCGCCAGCGATTCGTGCTGGGTGTAATTGGTTCTTATTTTATTTGCTAAAGTTTTAATCGGTTTTTTACAAATGGCGTTACATCGATCGCAGCGTTTGTTTCAAAATGAAACACAAAACATGCAGAGGCCAATTTATGTAAGAGCAAATCGACGTTCGACGAAGCCCCCCCGGATTGTGGAATTAATTTATTTATGAACGGAATTAAATGCAACATGAAAAGATTATTATCCTTTCTGATGGATGGGCCTTTTCTGTGTGTTGTTTGGTATGTTAATTTTATTTTATTTTTGTAGACCTTTCCTACAAAGATGTATCTCAAAGCAGCGTTTGAAGCATTGGTAATTCAAGCTTTGGGTATGGAATCCTGTACTGTGTCCGCCTGGAACCTTAAAGAAACCTTAAACCTTTATACAAAAAGCTTGGTATTTGTAAATGGGATGAAATCATTTGAATTTTCACTACCTTAAAGCGATGGCCGACCTTCGTCGTCTCGTCCAAGGATATGGGGCTTCCGTCCCGTTAAGCATTGGCTGACGGACGGGGACTTGCCTCCTTTTGTGTTGGTTTTTCGGACCACCGACATTTGGGTTCCATTCCTAATCTTGCGTGTAGTTCCACATTCGCAAGCTTTTCGGCGGTGGATTTTTTATGAAATCCTGCACGCTCTCTCTCCCGGTTGTCACCATCCGGCTCCGAATCCGAATGTGTGGTCACGGTGGGCACGCTTTCGCACAAAGAAGCTATCGGAGGGGTGCAGCGCCCGGTGGGAGAGATCAACCGTATTGTGAGGCCCCCCCTAGAATCTATGCTTGTGCTTCTTCATGCCGAAAAAAGGACAACCACGCTCCTCTCTGTGAAACATCCGTCCGACGTCGGACGAATTTGCGTTCAACGCGGACCGTGTGGCCTGGTCGGCCTGGGGTTCGGCTTTGGGGGCCCATTTGCGCCCAAGCGTCCGGAATTAATACCGGAAACGGGCAATCCATTTAATGTCTCCCAAAGTCATCGGTTTCAGGCCAGCAACAACCGGCCGGACGGACGGACGAACGGACGGAACCCCCCGCTAGCTGGTGAGTTGACGGGAGTCGACTGATGGAGTGTTTGGGGTCCGTTTTTTCGTCCCTTTTCAATTCCCTCTCGGACCGTCGGTGTGCCGCCGTTGGCTGGCCAACCGGAAACAGGAAAACTCCAATAAAACCCAACAATTCGGTTCGGTGGGTAAACCAGCACCAAATAAGGCACAAAATGTTGTGGAAGCTCCCGCGCAGAGCTTTATTTTCGACAACCTCGTCGGCGACGACGACGACCGAATTGTTGTGCGGTAGTAATGATGATGGTCCGAAGAAGCGAATTCTATTGGACCGAAGGCACTCAAATGTAGCAATGTAGAAAGTAAAACAAAACCAAAACCCATCGAAGTGGATGAATGCAAATGAAACTGGAAAGACACATTCCGTTGTCGGGCTCCTCCGAAACCCGGATGGGGAACAAACAAAAAAACATCGAATTCATTTTATTCGTTTCGCTGGTTATAATCCACCCACCCGGGGCGGAGGCCTTGTTTCCGGGGTGCTTCCGGTGGGTTTCAGAAGCCCCGGCAAAAACGAATCACTCGCCACAGTGCCATTAAACGATTTAGTTTGCCGTGGGCTGCGGTGCGGACGGACTTCCCTGGACCGCGTGCGATGGGCAGAAAGTCAGCCCCGGTGTAATCCTGGCGCTAAGCTGCCAGAGCTCTTTGGATCCGCTTCCGGAAGTCGGGTATCGAATGTTCGATCCCTGGCCTTGGTGTGTGGGCAGGTCGATACATTTACGGTTTGTTTTTTCTCTCCAATTTCTCAACCGAGACTTTCTCCAAAGGTTAGAGCGATCGCTTCTGAGAAAGTGGCGCGTAGCATATGTGAGATTTATGTGCCAGCGGGTGCTTGGGCCCACCACGACCCCGGGGGTCGTAGATCTTGTTGGTCGAACGGTGTAAGAAAAAAAAAGGATACACGTCGGATCCGCAACGCAACGCAAAATGGGCAAAGCCCAAGCCTACGGAGCGAGGGCCGCGTGACTTCGATTCGAACTCCGTCCCTCTGTTGTTCGAGAACGGGAACGGGACTTGACGGGATCGGGCCACAAGGGACAGCCCTCGTCGCTGGGTTAAGTGATGCCTTCCGTCGAGATCGGATCCATTCCGATGATTGCATCGGTCGTTCGTTGGCATGCACCGCGCCGAGTCCCCGTTCTCGGAAGGACATTTCTGGCTGCGGGCTGTGTGTGTGTGTGTGCGTGTACCGTTACATCGCCTCTCGTGGCCGCGGCCCCCGGAAAGGAATAAATTTACCATAATTTTTTTGTTATCCTTGATTTTTTTTACCTTCGCTCACCCTCGTACCATATTTTATGCTCCTCCTGACGCTGCCATATAATACCTTTTGGTTTCGGTGGCGTTCCCACCGATTTCTCCGCTTCTTGATTTGCACAAATCCAATCGATTGAGCGGAGGAGAGGTTCGCAAAATAAGCCAAACCGAGCAGAAAAAGAAAAAGGGACGAGTCAAAGCAAATCTTGTCTTAAGACGCAGCCGCCACCGCGCTTCTGTGTGCGCCGCTGGGTGATGACCGCCAATCGCGTCGGTTTTATGGTGCTTCCGTTTCTTTTATGTTCGGCAACCGGCAACCTCGTCCGAACAATGGGCCCGGTTTCGGAACTCTGAAATACCACAATCGAAGCTTGAGAGGAAATCGATGAAAATTCAATCCCTCAATTTTGGGTTCCTCGTCCTCCTCGCGGTGCTGGCGCAAGCTCTGCGGTGGATGGCGCCAGGCTTCCCCAGTGCAGGTACCAGCGGAAGGGCACTCGAATGAAATAATTCCAGTGGATCCAAAAATTGGACGCAAAGTTTGGAGAGATTGGGTGCGATGATGATGCGCACCGGAAAGTGGAGTTTATTTTCGATAATATAAATCCCCAACCATCAAGGATCATGCGGATTTGCGGAAGATGAGACCCACCAGGGAGGGCCACCGAACGACCGACCGACCACAGAAATGTTGCGGAAAATCATGATTTTCCGGTACCGCGTGCCTTTATGCACCGCGGGACACCGGTAGCACTGCTGCACTATTTACAGCGCAGGACATATTTTATCCTTTCGCGGCTTTAATTTAGGGTCGCTGCCAAGTGTCCAAATGCCATTTGGTGCCCGCACGCTCGTTCGCTTGCTCGCTCGGGGACCAAGGTTTGGGTGGAAAAATTGGGTTTGGGAACCAAAAGCTTGAACCACATTTGCATGTGCAAATGGAACCGCTATGCTATCACTGTTTGGTGGACGGAGCCACGACGTAGCCGCTCCGAAGCGCCTTTGTTTGCTTATCTGTCCGGGCATTAAATATATATATTTTCTCGGCTTCCCCGTCCTGGAACGGAACGAGGTGTTTGTTGGGACCTCTCGCGCCGGAAGCGATAGTGGAAAATGAGTTTTCCATGCATGGACCACTATCCCGTGGCACTCGCGAAGAAGGATTGCCAGCCATTCTGGCCAGCGGCCGCGCCGCCACAATTGGATAGATTTTTCAAGTGGAGGCGGCGAACAGCGCGAAAAGATGCACGCGATGGAAATATTTTCTCTGTAAGTGGCACTGATTTGAATTTCCAATTGTCGGCAATGGACCGTCCGGGTGCGTCCCCGACCCTGATGGCGTCCCACTCTGTGTCCGGAGCCCGGTGGTCTTTACTGGGTCAGCGAAGGGTGCAGGCGAATGGCTTTCGAGGAGAGAGGGTTGCTTGAAGCATATTCTATTGGATTATTCCCAGACAACCAATCATCGTGTCCGTGGACCAGAATTGACTTGGCCCCTCTTACCTGTGGAACTGTGATATTAATTTGAATCTAATTATCGCGGGGTCATTATCAATATTTAATGAAGCCCGAAATGGGCCGGCAAATGAAGTGAGTTCACTAGAGTGGCCGGGGATTTTATAATGTAACGTGATTTTAATTTAGTTTTAGCTGATCGATTGCGACGCGATCCAAATGTAGCCCACGAGCCCTGCTCAGCCCTTGGGACCTTTTATTGTCACGGCGCAGGAGTAACCAGGGCACACATGTGCGGCCAGATTTGTGTTTTTTCACTCTCTCATTTCGTTCTGTTTCATTGAAGATAATATTTCATTGAAATGCTTTGATGGATACAATGAAACTGTAACTTCGCATTATTCATTATCGCCTAAAAACGATATGAAAAATTTATATTTGGTTGAAAAAAGAAAAATATTATTTTTGCATGAAATTCGAAACATTATTTAAGTTGTTTCGGCATGCCCGAAGTGGCTCAAATATGCACCGTTTTGTTATAAAATGTGTTGCCACTTTAAAGGTAACGTCACAATGCCCCTCTTATTAGCGAAAAAGTCTAGTTATCGATTTTCACAATCTTCTCGAGTGGCTTTCAAACGGTCCAATTGTTGACAGTGGAAATCTAAGTTAAGTATTTGGCCATACGGATGCCACTCATAATAAACCATCGTTTGATCTGCTTGACCACGCTATGACCACGATCTTCTTCGAACAATATTATCGTATGTGACCCATTACCCATTTCCACCTTCTAACTCGCAAAGGAATGGAATATACAAAACATCAGATTTTTTTTCAGTACTAACATTTAGACACCTTGACAACGAGCCTAATAAACTAGAAATTGTTTGATCGATACTTTCCGTGGTATCGAACACTACAACCATCTACCGAGAAAACAATTTCTTTTTCCTCAACCTAATAGTTTTGCTTCTATTGTAGGATCGGACCTCAATTTACAGAAATAGTTTTTAGTTTGATGCTCGGGAGAGCTCTTCGCACCGCTCTAAACTCACTTCGTTCATATCCTTTGGCAGAACGAGGGCACCGAGTCCTTGGCCGGGAAAGTCTGCTCCCTTCGCCAATAAGCATAACTCGCCTTTCTTCAAATCTGAGCGAAAATATGGAGAATATGCCCTCCTTGGGACCTCTTCTCCATTTTCTTTGTTGTTTCCGTAAACCATCCGCATTTTCCGCCCGGCGGAAACGATTGGCGGATAACAACAGCCACGGGAGCAGCTGCGCCACCGTGCGCGCCCTGCTCATTATTTTTAATTGCAAAAAGTTACCCCAAAGGAGGACGCGTGGCGTGCTGTGGCTCTCCACGCGCCCGATAACATCCTGCGATTTCAGCACGACTCTCGACGACGAGTATCTCCTATCGTAATACATTTACGGGTAACCATCATAAATCATCCTTTTCGCCACGCGTGTTTAAACCAAACCAAGAAAATTTGCAAACTCTTCCGGAACGCATAAAACGATCTTATTTAAATTTTACATATTCGCCTTCGAGATGATGAAGAGGCCGGGCCGGGATCAGCCAGCCAGCTCCATCGAAACACTGGCGTTGGGGTCCTTCGCGGCTTTGGTTTGGAAAACCGATTTGAATTTCCCAACCCGGCGGCGTTGTTGGCGGTGCGGAAATGTTGGAATTTTCCCACGGACGGCCAAATGATGAAGAAGCGCGCCCAGCGTTGGGTGTTTGTCACAAAACCTCAAGACTCTCAACGTGCGTGCGTGCGCGCGTGCGTTTGTTGGTGGCCCAAACACGCGCCCAACACTCCCATCGGAGCGAGAGAATGGAAAATGAATAATTCATGTTTGGAAGTTTTTAATCTTCCCCAACATGCATCTATTTGCATAAGAAAATAATCGTGCAACGTCACTGGATTTCCACACTTTTCTTTCCACGGGAAAGCATAATGCGAGTTGAGCGCCGGTCGCCGTCTCTCTGGTCCGTCTGGGTATGCGCCGATTTGTGGTGTACCGGGCCCCCGGGTCTCCGGTCTGTTTCGGTGGGTCTGTTCCGGCTTCGTCGGCTTTTCTTTCTTTCCCCGGTGTTGGTGGCTATGGCATGTCTCGGGACGACTCTCTTTTGGAAGGCGCTCTGCTGCCCGTCCGCCCGGAACGGAAATTGGGCTTTGCTGCTGCTTTTCGTTGGCCGCCGCCACCGCCACCGCCGACGACGACGACGGCAAAAGTGTGTTCTGTAATGTTCGTGCAAAATCTGTCAACTTTTCCACTCACAGAGGCACTTGTGTGTGCCCGACGAGCGTCACGTTTCGATGAGGTTGAAGTTCGCAATATTACAATACGGTTCCAAATTTGTTTCCCGGAAAATCCTTCACCATCCGGGGGGTGGAGGAAAGTGGAGCAGTGGGTTTTTGTTCGCTCGGGAAAATTCATTTCCATTTTTCCGAGCCAGTCCGCCGCCGCCAGAATGGCTGTGGCTGCTTGCTTTTCACTGGAAGGAAATTATTTGTATTTGACGAGAGTTTCTTTCTTTTTCGCCCGCCACACTCCCCGCTCCGTCCCGTCCCGGTGGTTTAGTTTCGGAACCGGAAGTCCTTCTTTTTATGGTCGAGCATACTTTGGAGCATAAATTTTGCATCGTGCACGTAAAGTAAAGTAAATGAAAGAAAACAAAAACAAAAGTTTGTCTTATCGCTCATTGCAATGAACTGCTTTTCTTTCGGCTTCAACTGCGACGCTTTTACGATGATCGATGCAAGTGATGTTGATATTCGCTTTCACTCCCGCGGCCGTCTCCGCTTTCCCGGGGTCGAGTCCTTTTGCGAACCTCGCCGGAGCTTTGAACAGCACAGAGGTGAGTGCTTCAGTCTGTTTTACTGAATACTTTGTGCACTGTTGTTGGCCGCTAGCAAGCGATTGGCTTCGTTACGCTGTTGGCGGGGGAGGAACCGCACGATTCAGGGAGTCTGCGGTGCCGTGCTGCAAAGAAAGGTCCTGCGGAGAAGCAAAACTTGGGTATAATTTTCATTTCCTGCTCATGTTTCGCGTTCGCGTTATTGCTCAGCGCGGCGGCTACACATTTTTGCAACATCGGAACACCCCCTGGGTCGTCAGCATGGCCGTCTTTCCCATGGCGGCGAAGAGGCGAGACTTTTCCGGCGTGTCTTGTAGTGGCACCCGAAACCAAAAAGGGATTCACCGCCCGCTCGCTGGCTTGGAACGGCAGCATTAATTGTTTTTGGTTGCCGCGCTGCGCTTTGTCAGAGGAGCGCTAGACAAGCTCAAATGACACCACCCATCCACCGACCGACCGACCGACCGTGCCGCGTGGAGGTCAAAGATTGTTTCAGACCCCCCGGGAGACGGTACTAGGTTTTCCACAGGAAGCAGAAAGAAAGTAACGAACCCCAAAGACGCGGCCACGCGCGCAGTCTCTCCGTTGTCTTGGGATTGGGTCGTAAGGCACCGAAGAGGGGTCTTCATTTGCTTGGAGAGATGCCTGATATCGCTTGATGGTACCTACCGCCCGCAGTGAGCACACAGTAATACGAGTGATTGTAAATTTGCATACGAAACATCTCTCGACCCTTGAAATTGGAGCACGCGCAACATTCGTTTCACTGTCGTTTCACAGCGACCCGAAGCCGGCTCGATTACCTCGACATTACCGGTCCCGATAGGGAACCCGACTCGACTGTGGAGGGGTTCGACAGAGCAGAACATGAAAATGTAGAATGAACCTGACAAACCCAGCCAGAGGGCGCTTCAGGCGAGGTTCAGGCATCGAACACGGTTCTCGTTGAAGTCCTGTCGCTCGTGTTCTTGAGGACCTGTTTTTCGAACCCGCCCCAACCCGCCCCTTCCTTCGGTTGTAATCGACCTGCGAAGAATCGTCCGTCACTGGAAGATGTGTGGCCATTAAGATTAATCGCGTCCTCTTTGGCCGTTCCGCGCGGAGAACGATCGTGTCGAGGACGAGGATGATGACGTGTCGCGGCGTCGCGGGGACCGGGTCGGTCACAGCGCAATTCCTGAGCAATCGGCGGGTGCAATCAATATTTATTGTGTTTACGCTGTCTGCTGCCACGCAAACATCTTACCATAAACACGCCTGGGCGCTACGGCGTCTAGAGGCTTCGGAGTTGGCCGGATCGGTACTCGTCCGCTCGAGAAGACCGCAATTACTCGTGATTTGATTGATTTGATGTCGGCCGGCAGCTGGGTGATGCACCCGGCGGTGATAATGCAGTGATGCCCCCGTTGACGATGTCGTCAAAACACTCGGCCGTTTGCCCGTCTGGACGTCTACTATCTGAAATTGTAATAAAAGTTAATGCCTGTGGTCTGTGGATCAAGGTGACAGAACTACGGATGCGATTAAATTCTTCACACTTTGTTGAGCTCAAGTTCTACTCGATTTGCTGCTCAACTTGCCCTTCATACATTACTTATTAAGTTTTACATTGCATTCGTGTATGGTACAGCATTCAGCCTGTTGAATTGATGATCGTAATGACTAGTCCTAGTGACTGATTGTTTGCAGAAAATCGGAATATTCTTCCTGCCGATCAACACTTAAATCTTCTGCAATAAACATTACTACATGGTACATAATACTTTTTAAATTATTTTTGAAGTTCGCGAACCAAAACATTTGCAATGAATTCGAAAATTATTATTAACCATCTTCACAAAGAGTTGCCATCATCCTTTAGTGTCTGTGTGTTCTGGGGAATACAAGTTCGATCCAAATTTTGGACCCCCCTTATTCAGTGAAGCTTCTGTAAATCACGAAGTGCGAAGTCGTGGCCCCGACGTAAAACCTTACCCAACAACAACCGTCAAGCGAGTCAAATCAAATCAAAACATTAATGTTGTTGTTTTACGCGCGCGCACGTTTGCGTTACAAAATCACTCCGGCTTTGGCCCGACCCGGTCACCCCGATTTGGCGGAAGCTCATTAAACTTGTGTTTGTTCAGTTCAATCGATGAGCGACGGAGCGTCCAAGGCCGGAACGAAGCCCCACCGTGGAATGGAAGGCCGGAACGGATAATAAATTGATATTTTCGATCATTAATTTCCGCCGCGCGACGATGATAAGACGGCTCTGGCGGATGGCGACAAAACTTGCTCCGGCCGACCTGGCGGCCTCTGCCCGGTCCGGAGAACGCCTGGCTGAAGGTGGTGATTTGATTTGAAGTCACAAGCACGCGTGGTGTCCACAAACGGCGACCGATCGGCGGCGTGTAATTGAATCGAATCAGCATTAATTTGTGCAAATTGAAATACTTGTCCCGTAGAGAAGCCTGTGAGGGCTGATGAAGTGCACCAGCAGCAAGAGGGAAGTCCGATTCGTGCCGTAACCATCACCACGATGACTGGCGGATGAGAGGAGTTTTAAGAGGGGCTGCTCTCAAGAAAGAAAGCATTTTGGTATTTACGCAACATTTCCAATCTCTTCTGGTAATTGAGCGATACACATCGTCCGCGGATCGTGAGAACAACGGGTCCGTGATTGTCACGATCCCGAGCGCAACCAACCGAACGCGCTCTGCTGATCAAACATTTGCCGGATACTATGTTGGATCTCGCCCTTTATGAGCTTTCGTGAGAAAACGCCAACGCCAAGACGTCAACAACGAGACGCGCATATATTTACACAAGACGACGTGTGAACTAAACGAGAAGGACCTCGGCACGAATGCGCTCGTCGGCAGCCTTAAAATCTTTGTCCTCCGAGTCCGGGATGCGTTTTTGGGGAAAGTGGTTATTTACACGGCTCTCCGGGTGTCAAGTGTTCCCGGTGCTCCTCTGCTTCAGCTGCATTCAGTGTGTCTTGTCTGCGTGTTTTTCGAAATCTAATATTTTCCGATGTTTCTCCTCTGCTGCAGGTGCTAACTGGAACGGCGTGGCGCTCGATGAGTTTGCCCGGTGCGAGAGCAACCTGGCCGCCAACCGGCAGACGCGCATGCTGGCCGACCTGGCGCTGGTCGGGTGCTACAACAAAACGTACATGCCGGCGGCCGAGCGGGACCGGATCATGCTGGCGAGCGCCAAGCGCAACCTGGCGGCCATGTCGTACTTCGGGCTGACCGAGTACCAGAAGATCTCGCAGTACATCTTCGAGGAAACGTTCAACCTGCGGTTCGCGATACCGTTCGAGCAGCACAACACGACCGTGTCGACGGTGACGATGAACAGCCTGACGACGGCCCAGCGGGCCCACATCGACCAGCTGAACGCGCTCGACATCGAGCTGTACGCGTTCGCGAAGAAGCTAATGTTCCAAAGGTACTAGTACGACCAAGTCCCACGGGTTCCATCGGCAACGGAGTCGGAGCACGTCTCGGCTTGAACTTTATACTAGACCTCTAAAGCTGCGGCAGTCGGAACCAGCTTGAACTAATAATTGGTGGACGATAAGTTAAAAGTCCATGGCAGAGTCATTCTTCAGTGTTTTCCATTTGCAACCTCAAACACCGCTCGGCGAGCCTTCGTTGCACGTGAGCTCCAGCTGCGGATCCACACACGTCCGTACTGGTCGGCCAAATCAAAGCCCAGTACTCTACTATCTGCACACACTACACGGTGGCAAGTGGCTACTTCCGGTGGTGTATGCTATCGGGGTGCTCAACCGAAGGACCTCGCGTGCCATCGCCCACGTTTCGTTGTTTGCTGCAGATGCCGAGATTGGGGCTCGTTCTGGGCGGGCTGCAAAATTAATCGCTACATCGCGCGCGTCCCGAGACACCCGACTCGGTTTCGCTTAGCACTTTGTATCGCTTCCGGAGCGCGCCCTCCACGGCTGCAATCCGGCTGCGCCGAGCGAGGTCACTTCGAGGTTATTAATTGAAACTGGCCACACCGCTCTCGGGGAGGCACGTGGAGCAGAGCAGCGAAGGACGGCCCCACGGCCAAAAGTGAAGAAAATGCTGTTGCCTGCCGCGTCTAACACCGCCCAGACATGCAATCCTCGCGCTCTGGGCCCTGGTTCGCGTGCCAATTTTACGGCTTCTTTTAGTTTGGGCCGCCGGCGCCGCCTGTGTTGAGTCTTGGAAAGTGAGAAATCGCCCTTGCAACGGGACCACCACCGTTGATAGGTTATCTTTTCGGGCGGCGGCAGTCTGGGTCTATCCGTTACATGCATGTGTCAGGAGCATCCTTCACCGGGCGGAAGATGGATGACCTTTTTTCGACTTGGAACGAAGACGGCGACGGCGCTCGTTTACCCCGTTCAGGGGCCTGCCCCCCCTCCGGTGAGGTTATGGTTATGTATCCGTTACTAAAAGCCTTCGCAATCAGCTTCGCCGGACGACGAAGGCCGGCTTGTAAATCATTCCGCGTGCGAAAGACACTCGCGCCGAAGACCCGGAATAGTTCTTCCCGGCACCCGACAGCCGGGCGTGACAGGTGGCAATAAGCGGGCCGAATCGCGGGTTCCCGGCGGAAATGTTCTTTTATCGCTACTTACCACACACTCTCGGCCGTCTCGGCTGGTGTCGGCTGTGAAGGCCGTGTCAGGATCGCGTGGCCACACGATTGGCGCAATAAATGTGGCGAATTATGACTGCGCCTGACGGTCGTCGTGCCCACACGGCGGCGGGGACACGTCGGCCGTCGGCCGTGCCGGCTTGCCGTGTCGCATCGGTTCGATGCGTCGATGAGCTTGACGGTCCCGGCGTGTTAAGTTGCTTATTCCCCATTTTACGAGCCGCTCCTTCGGGGACACGCGGCTTTATGATTGTGGGCCGCTCGGAGGGTAAACCGCCGATTAGGCCCATTAAAGTTAAACCCCCGGGTGCTAAACGAGGAGGTGTATGTGTTGTGTCGTTGTGGAGTGGTCATTAAGTTGTTGGGGCGACCCATGCAGTTTATGCCACCGCGAACTGGACCTGGGGCCCGCCGGGGTCGTAGGTTTTGTATCCTTTATTAGGTTAACTGTGATTTGCGTTTGGCCACTGGCCACTCCAAACCAGCCTCTCCGTGCTGTTTGTTTAATTTTACAAACGAAACGCGACCCGAAAGAAGCCAATAAACGGCACAACCGTCGTGTACCGTCCGGAATTGGAAAATTTAGACATGAAACATGGGTGATATCAAAATTACCGACCGGCTGGCCATTAAGCCCCGCGGGTTTGAATGTCCAAAATTAAATTTAAATTGCCCGACATAATAAAGAGCTTAATGCTGCGCGCCCCTACCGTGACGGTTGCCTATTGCCAAATGGGGGGCAGGATTTTATCCAACGATTCCATGCTAATGTCACTCTCTTTCTCTCTCTGTATCTCTCCGCGGCGGACAGATTCGAACGGCTCAAAGCCAAAGATAACGACTTCGAGGTGCGGTTCGCGCACTTGGGCAACCTGGGCGTGCGGAACGGGGTGACGGAGTTCAACTGGGACAGCAACATCGACGATATGCCCAGCAACGAGCACCACTGATACCGGCCTCCGCGGGGCCGTGCTCCCGGCGGGGGCGTGCCGGTGGCCCCAACGGCGGCAAAGCTTCCCTGGACCACCGTGGACACCAATCGGAGCAGTGCGGCAACCACCCAGGAGGATGCTCATCATCAAAACTCAATCAATCATCGCCGGAGCGCCGGAAACAACACCAACCGAAGGAAGGCCCCAGCCGGCGGCCTCGCCGTTGACAACCCCATTAGTGTTAAGCCCGTTCCGCCGACTAGTCCCGGTGGAAGTCGCGAGCAGCGCGACCCGCGTAGTAGACGTAAGACGAGCGTACGGAAGCGACCTCAGCTGCTGCAGCTTCCGCACCACCGCAACCTCAGACGACGGCGGCGTCAGGACGACGACTTTTCTCCCGCGAACGGGGCCGGGAACGTTAAGCTGCTGCGGCTGCTGCAGCATCCCCCCGAACGATAGTGTGCTTCCGTGTGTGTGCCGCCGGAATAATGCTGCGCGGCCATCGATGAATAATTGGAACCGCGAGAGCAATCGAGACACAGACACACGGGACGGTGCGTCGAAATCGGATCTGATGTGAGCCTCAAAAATGTGGAACGACCTCAATCATCCGATTACTGCTCGAGGGCGAGAGTGAGGGCCACAGTGACAGAGACGCCTTCGGTTATTATGCTAATAGTAATAATAACACAACAATACGCGACACCAATGGCAACGGATGGTGGCGATGAAACGTGAAACGAAACGAAGCGTAGCAAAGCATCACCATCCCGCGGGCGGTCGCTGGCACGCGTAGACGCGGCCAGCAAAGTTTTATCTTTTAGGATCCTGATACATTTACGGAGCTTTCTGGACGCGCGCGTTCCTGAATCGGATCCACGAGTTAATGTAGAAGCCACTCCACGGCACGTGCGAAGTGCATCAATCTGTCTGCTTTCCGTCGGGTTTTTGCTGTGAAGGACCAGACGCAGAGCACAAGAGTTATAAGCAAAGCTTACGTCAAAATTCGCACAAAGCGGTCCCGCGAGGTGTGAAAAAGCTTCCGCCACTGAGTGCGCCGGCGGGGCGAAGTGTTAGGTCCTTCCCAACTCGGGCGCTTCACCGTGCCAGGCTTGAGCGTGTGTGTGATTGTGTGTACCGGAAAGCGGCCGGAGCAAATCATGAGCAAGCGAAATGCCGCGGCGAATGTCCTCCCGGCGCGAGAAATTATGGAAACCATTTTTTGTTGGTGCCGGTGCGAAGGAAAATACTTTCCTTCCTTCGGGCGGTTACTTCCGGTGACGACTGATGACTGTGATACTGCTGCGAGCGCGCGCTTGGCTGCGTCACGCTTCTCGCGCGCCGTGACGCGAAGGAAAACAGAAGCCACGTGTGCGAACAAAAGCGCGGATAATGCTCTCTCTCCGTCGTGCTCCGTCGTGAAGATGTGTCACCGGTACGCCTTTTTTCTGCTGTTGGAAAAACCTATATCGCAGAAAGGTTTGTATGGCGACCGTCAGCATCACTGGTGAACGCGATAGGAAGTGAAACGTGTGAAAAGAAAAGCGTAATGTCGTGTGCCGCGTAACGAGTTAATGTAACCTGTCATCACATCGGGCCCATTCGCCGGCCCCAGCGTGCGTCGGCGCGACTCAATCATCGTCACCATCCGACCGACCGGGATCGGAAATGGATCCGCCAACTTCTGAGCCAACGTGAGTAGATAATGGAATCTCATTTGACAAATGCTTTCAAAAAATGTTACTCCTTCCGTGCGTTGTAGAGCCGCGTGGGCATTGTTTTAATGCGCTTACTCACTGCGGTTCACTTAGGCTGAGACGTGACGGTGAGATTAGTGCGGTGTGCAGGCTCTCGGCGAGATACGCACGCAATTATTAGGATGACGATGAGCTAGCGTGACGGCGTATGGAGAACAGGCCCTCAATAATCGTTAACATTCCGCCGTACGGACCTGCCTCGGTTAACCAATTCGGCAAATTGGTTCTACCTTTTATCAATTAACTACGTCAGATCAATTTCGGATTCAGTAGCTTAGAGTGAATTTCATTATTGTTAAAACCCGGCTCGATCCGCCCTTCCTAGTTCGCGGCAGTCATTTGTGTCCTCATTTCAGTGCACATAATCCTTGCGGCTCGCGAAACGCTGGGGCCACCATCGTTCTTGCCACTCATTGTGGCCACCGAATGAATGTAATCCAATAATCGAGCCGGCCGGCCGGCGAGACGGATTCGTTTACGCTCGTTATGTGTCGCCGCGTCGCGCTTCACCAACACGCGGAACGGGCATCCCATTATTGTGGGATGGCCTCCGCACTTCCGGCGAAAGGGCTTTGGTAGCGGCGAAATTGATGTTGATAAAAGAAGTTCGGATTCGGATCCGGAGCCGGGTGCGGGACGAAAGAAGTTAGCTCTTTAGGCCGAACGAAGGCAGCCAGTTTCGATTGGTTATCGATAGGAGATGAAGATCTCGCTTCGCTCCAAATTCCCATCACGCCTCGGTGACCCGGTCCATAGACCATTCATTTGGAACTCTTGAGACCGTTCCGGTTGCGGGTCCGGCCCCGGGAAGTCCCAAACGAGATGGCAGAATATTGCCGGGGCCACTTAATTGGGATAACATACGCCAGACAACGCCGATCCCGTGTTGTACCGTCCGGTTTGTGTCGCACCCGGCGTAATCCCTCACGGTGGCGGCCTCGCAGATGAGTGCTTGTTGTGGTGCGTTGTCCGTAAACCGTTCCCGCTCGATTAGCAACCATGTGGCTGTGTCAGGCGTGGAACACGATGAACACTTCGCGCAACTTGGTCCACCCGTTGTCCGGAGCTCGACCCGAAGTAACTTAATTTGCCATCGACACCGTCGTCCTCCGAGTCCCGGCCCCCCCCCCAAGGGGCCAGTGGTGGGTACTTTCGTCGCCCTCTGCGGCCACCACCAATCGACTGTGTCAATTATTTCTCATTCCGCACGGCTCTGGCGGGGCCCGCGCGCTTTGTCGTATTAGGATGTGCGCCGTGCCGGGGTCTGCGTTGTCGATGTCGAAAAACATTCGAGGGATGCCACTTGGCAACTCTGGCAACAAGAAATAAATACAACAAATGATGCCCAGCAAGATCCGGGGCGGCGCCACCATTAACACACTGCCGCGGTGCGGTATTTGATTGGCTTGCTAAATGGCATCTTCTCGGCCGCCCGCCAACAACACACGGTAGGACTCCGGTAGGAACGGGCGACAAAAAGCGAGGGCGCCACGCTAGACATTAGACCATAAATTCATTAATTTAACAGCTCTCGCTTCGACGGACGCTACGAGTGACGCACTGTGGCCTGTAAACAGCGCGCCGGACCGTGGACCGAGTCAATTCAAGTGATGCACCCGTCTTCTTGTGGAAGGAAAGTAGCCACGGCACGGCGCGAGCTTGACGTGTAATGATGATGACGAATGGCGCAAGTGACCGTTTGTGGAAGGAATTAGCCAATCCACCACCAAACGCGTATGTTGGAGTCGTTGGGTCATACGACACTTACGCTATCGACGATTATTTAAATGGTGCTGCTGCGGCCTTTCGTTGATAACCCTCACGGTGCTCGAGGTATTTATTAGTTCGTCAAACTTGGGTGCAAATTGAAGCATCATGTGGCTCTGATTTGTTTGAGGTTGGGTTTCGGTCACGCCAGGTTTGTCGGGGTCGAGCAGCGTACCAGTGTAAATACCGGTGTTTGATGTGCCCCATTCCTCCAGCGTTGGCCGTTGCGTAATCTTCTGCAAGGTTGTTTGAGCCACTTGTTAGATGCTTGATGGTGATGAAGTACGATAATATATCCGTTTTCTTCTGCGCCTTGTTTGAGACTAAAAATGCCTCTCGATTTACAACTGATACGTGTTCATCGATAAACCCCGTTGGGCTTTTAGAATAAAATCCCCGATCGTCGGTTCATCAGTGAAGCGAGTGTGTGTGAAGGTGGCTTGCATTTGATTTACACTCCGGGCGGTCGGTTTCATTTCATTAAAAGCAAAACGGTGTTGGACCGTTCAACATCGCAAACAGCAGCAAGACAAGAGCACCCGTAAGGTCTTCGAGGGTGTGTGCACACGGCTCTTGGCTCCGTGTTTCGATTAGGCTTCTTGAGAGAGGAATCACCTTCACGCCCCCGACACACGCACACTCTCTCTGCAACGTGTGTGTGCGATAACATTATTTGCATAATTTATGTGAGACGCACACGACTCGTTGTGCTGATTGCGATGCCGTTTTTCTTCCGAGCCTCACGAACAGATCGAGCCACCCGTTAGATCGTTTGCTATTAATCAATCAATCCCGTACCACCCCGTAAGTGGCTGCTTCCGGCTTTCGAGTGGCTTTGATTTTCGAATCAAACACCTGAGATTTGTCCAATTTTATGGACCACTCTCAGCAAAGTGGCATCTCCAGACCACAGAGTTCCACCGGCGAAACCGAAGAGCAGAGCGAACGAGCGAAGAAGGATGTACCAAATATTTTTTACAATACTTACTACGAGAGCCTTGATTAGTTGACCATTTGAGGGCGAGAGAGAGAGAGGTGTCGAAGGCCAAACAACCGACTACCGACCCGTCCGAAAAGCCAAGACAAGCCCATAAAAGTCACTCATTTCCATTCTCGATTGCTTCATTGCGCCGCCAGCCAGCCAGCCAGCCAATCGCCATAACGCTCGCCTGTTTATTGATGAGGGCAGTTAAGAAGCTCCGGCATATTCCTGGAGCTAGGCGACACCAGATGGAAGGCCGCTCCTACGACCGTCGGTGGTGGTCCTCTCCCAACAACCGGTCGATCGACTCGGACAGATGGATCGGCGTTGTCGAAGAATCTCTGACCGTAGGGTTTTTCGGTAAACACAGCCTCTGACATCTGTGGCCCACATGGCCCGATACGGGTTGAGCTTCGGGTAAGCTTTTACGGCTGGTGAAATAAAAAGACCCACAGGAAAAACCCCGCCAGCAAAACGGCCAATCGGGCCAAGGACGATTATCGCCCTGCGCTACACGCCGCTGCGCTGCCCGGTGGTTGTTAAAGTAAATTTCGTCCTAAACGCCGGACGGTTAGTTTGATGCTGAATGTTTCATTGCTGCCACAGGAGCTGGCCGTCGATTTGTTTTGACCGTGGGTGTCCGGAGGTCCACCCGGAATAGATGGCATAGATTCATCATTTCCGGTTCGCAGCGGCCACAGTTTGCGACCGGTTGACAAGGGGGCCCAAAAAACCTAACCCCAAAACCAGCTCGCGGAGTGGATGCCGATGTTGATTTGGTTCTGATGGTTTCACTTTTTCACTTTATCTTGGAACCGTTCGCCTTTCGATCTGTCACAGTCGAAATTCCAGCAAACCGTTTCGGACGATTGGGTGAAAATCGCCATCCGACTGTCGTGTCGCCCCTAAACCGAATATGATGATGATGATGGCGATGCCAGTGGCGATGATAGTTGGTGGCTGTCGCGCCTGTGTCTTTTACGGTGGTGTAGGGGCCCATTGGCATGTTACGGTTTATGTCCGCCGCCGCCGGTCGCCGGAATTGGACATCGCCACTGGAATCGTTCCGTTTTTGGCGAAATCGGTTTGTTTCGGGGTTCTGTGGCGTTGTTCGTTTTTTTTTCTTGTTGGGGTGTCCCAACGCGTCGGTCACGTTCGGTGGAACGGTTGCGATACGATAACGACTCCAAGACTGGCCTGGCCTGTCCGGCCATCATCATCGTAATGTCATTATTGGTTTTATGTTAGCAATTAGTTAAATTGAACGAAAGGACGAATGGCGTCGTCGACGGCGACGAGGGAGATTGCAGATGAGATGGCACGGAACGATGGTAGTAAAAAAAACTGCACATTGGACCGGCGGCCAACACAAACAGATCGGCTGGCTAGTGGATCCGTGCAGTGCGGCGTCGGAACTATTGGCGACACACACACGGGGCACAGCAGATTTTATCGAAACGTCCATTTGTCGTTTACAAATGGCTGCAGTTTTGTTGATGCGGGCGAACGGGTGGTATCATGTTCGTCCTTGTCTGCGTCGTGATGTAAAAACTGTGGAATCCGAATCCGAAAAACGAACAAAAAGGCACGTCATCTGCAAGTTTCCCAAAAAAGTACCACGCTGTCCGGCAAATACGGTGGGGTTTAAATGTTTTGGGAATCTATAAAATACATTCTCAGTGTGTCTGCCTGTGCGGTGTATTTAAAGTGCTTGTCGTCTACACTGCTGGTGATCGCCCAACCGACTGCTTGCGATCAACTACTCTACTATGCGATCTGTCTTTACGTCGATCTGGTTGCATTCAATTCAATTAAATTCAAATCAAAATACTGTTCACGTCCACGTTAAAGAAACGCGAAATGCGTTTTGCAAAGCTGAAGATGAGAACTCAGCAAAGGTACGCTTAATGAGAGGAAAGTCTATAACCTTCCGGCCACCATTCCTTGGGAAGACTCGATCGACGATAGATGCTTTTGATTCTGGTTTTTTCCCAAAAATTCTTCATTCGCACTCCGACACCCCAAGAAATGTATTGTTTCAGTTTAGTCACTAAGGTTTGGGCCTACCTTCATTTGCATCGTTTCATTAGGCAAAAGTGTCGATGAAGGTCTTTCGAGTTGAATTTCGTTTCGCTTTTTTTAGGACACAAACATTTCCAGAATTGCAATGCTTATTTTAAACGTTTTAAACGCTCACGCGTGTAGTATTTTGGAAACAAATGGACGATTACTTTTTTTTATTGATTTGAATTGTTGTAAATTAATAACCGGAGTTTATAATGTGCATTCGATAAGGAGGCTTGTTTATAGCGTGACTCACAACGTTATCAACAGATTGGCATTTCTGTCAATGCTTTATACTTTTAGAAGAAGTGCTGCAGCAGTTTGTCCCAATTGTATCACAGCATCTTTAACGGCCCGCAACCGATTCCACAAACTATGGCTTTTGATGTTGTTGGTGACTGATCGCTTATGGAATGTATTGAATTTTATCGCATCCTTTATAAAAAATCGTAATGGCACACACGAAGAAAGTGCCAAAGCTGGGTCACTGAATAGTATCTGAGGCTATCTCTTACCTCAATCGATTCAATTGAGTTTGGAAACCTATTTTAAGCAATCCATTTTTTTGTTGTGTAATTTTACATTTTCTGACATCACCAAACATTAATTGCCGATGGGAAAAAGAATGTGTTGGAACGAGAATTCTGGGAACAGGTAAAATGTTGCAACTAGCATTCTATGAAAGCGTGTGCGGAAGCGAGAATTCCAGGAATCACGCTTGATAACAAAGTAGCAGACAAAGAGCAGAATATATGAATGAATATAAATGAAAGAATGCCATAAAATCTTTTCATAAACAGTGCTCTAATGTTAGTTGTTAGTTCCGACCAGCTAAGGTTTCGTCCCTTGGTTTTTTATATCAAACTTTGCCATTATCCTAAACTACTCTCTACGAATCCTATTTGATTCCGGGGATTCCGAGTTTCTTATGTCGTTCCCGTGTCGTTACCGCCACATCCTTTAAGCGGACGCTTGTTGACACTATTCACTACCAATCCAACTGCTGTCGTGTTTGGAGATTTTCACGGTCGTTTTCTTACACCCCAACACCCAACCCCGTGGCCATTTGGTGTCCCCACAGTGAGCCCCACGGGCGCTGCTATACATTATTTACGGTGGGTGCGCATTATTCTTCCCATCGTGTATGGGCAAAAATGGCATTAAACGCGACTGGATATAGACCGCGCGCCGTCCATTAGGGCGTCAGGGGAAACCAATAAAACTGTGAGCGGCCCCGGGTCGGCCACCACTATCGGGCGACAGAAACATTTGCAATAATCATGCCTCATGATTTACCACACTGCCATTGGGAAATGGTTCCACCACCCTCTTGTCTCCTGGCGTGTCCTGTCCGGGCGAGTGCCATTTACTGTCATCAATTGTTGTAAAAGTTCGCTTTCTCACGGCTTTATGGCGATGACCGGAAACGGACGTCACGGCGGATTAGTTCCTCCGGTGTATCATAACTTTGCATGAAACGTCCACACCGGTCCTGGAGATGCCTCTGCGCTGCCGTTAATGGTCTCACCAAAAGTGTGTTTAGACACACCTAACCTCAGAACCACAGCGCGTTGCCTCGTCGAGCTGTGATGTGCTGTCGTCTTGGTTTACTGCCTCCAAACACACACACACACACACACAAACAACGCCCGGCCACGATGTTGTTGCCGCCGCAGGTGTTGTGGACGCTGCGCTGTAAATAAGATTTATCCCGGATGAGCCGCTCGCCGGCGACCCAAGACGATAGCACCGTCAACAACAACAACAACGGCAACGGCAACGGTATATCCATTGCGACAGGACTTAGTGGTCGCCGCAGGACACCGCACAGGAGCCAACAGGGCCACCTTTGTCTACCGGCGGACGGGCGAGGATGTCTTCATTAGAGGATAAGCTTGGTGGTCTAATTTTCGGTGCCGGGCGTCCGGAAAGTCTGCCTTTTCCTCGTGGAGATACCGGCACGTCAACGGCAGAGGTGAGCAGCCGTGCCATGCCACGCCTAGAGTAGCGTATGTTGCTCCTCCGGCATCGTCGACTTCTTTCGCTGCCATTGTGTTTCTTGCGAGTCCAACACACTCCAGCTCCGGGGCGACCGGATGAAGAATCTTCCGCGAGAGCGAAGAGGTGAACATTATTGGATTTACGCTCCCTACGTGCTCTCGGCCGTCACCCGTTTCCTACACTCAGCTCTGCCGGCACGTCTTGAGCAGCGCACAAACGTGACGCCTGACGACCGGGTGCGTGCGTGCGTGCGTGTGCGTAGCATGGTAGCCAAATGTTTGCCCAACTTTGCCGACCCCCGAACTCGGGGGAACTCGTCTAACAACGTGCCAGGAGCTGTAGGAGCGCGGGAGGAGTGCGCGAAACTTTCGGAACAGCGGAAAGTCAACTTCAACTTCTCAAGGCGCTGCCCAAAATAGGATCTCCCACACCGCCAACAAGGCGGCTGTTGAAGCGACGGAATGTTCCGTTCGCTTATGATTGTTATCATCACCATCGGGAGATGTGAACACTGGAACCGGGGGGGCGGGCTGCCTCTGGGCCCCCCACTGGTCCCGCTTAATTCTTGGCGAAAAGTTTCAAGTCCTCCGTCAACACGTTCCACAGGAGGAGAGGAGACGCGGACGCAGGCTTCACTGCTAATGGCAGAGAGATCAGTCCCCGCCCGTGTCTCAGTCCTTTGTCACGCTTTGGAGCTTGCCGGTTGTCTGAGGATCGGAGTCCTTAAACAAAACGCTACACTAAGACAAGTGGGCCCCAGTTCTGGGAAGTCCTTTTTGGAGTCCAAACCCTTCAAAACCGCGGCCATGTGCGTGCTTATCGGAAAAGAGGCGAATGAAGCCCCGAAAAGGATACACGCCGCACCGATGAACGCTGAAGTCACGCGGGCTCGTGTCACAATCATAAACTTCGTGACGGACTCTCGTTCGTGTTCGTCGGTAGTTGTTTCCGGCGCCCAGACGTCATCGCGTCCGTTGCATGCCGGAAAGAACTTTTCCCATACTCCTGGTTTTGTTTTTCCCGCGAAAGGTATTCCGGTCGAGCCTTCAGCCGCGCCGGGCGGGTGGCTTAGCACGTCACCGTGTCCCACCAGCCCGCGACGTGCCGTCAGACAACTCCATCCCTTTTTTTTGGTGCTTGCTTTCTTCTTGGCTCGAGGAACTACCATCCGGCCAATCGGGCAGCGCTTGGCGCCGAAAAGAAAGGATCCGCCTCTTGAAGAAGGCACCTCGGGCGCGCAACTTCCGACTTCTCGGCCTCGGCCGGGGACTTTGTCAACTTTCCGCCGGCAACATTATCTAATGGACCGGCCGGGGGGGAGGGGGGGGGCGAGGCAACGCGAGGCGAGAGTGGGACACCAAAAAGTGAGGATAATGTCGCGCGTGGGAAACGAATTCCTTCCTTCGACGCGACGACTACGGCGCGGTGGATGAAACTATCGTTCGGTGGAACTTCGGTGGACCGCGAAACGACGAGACCCAGCCTGGCCCATTACCATGCTTATCGGCAACATTCCGGCCACAACGACGAGAGTGGAAGGAAGCTCCATTTCTTCTGCGAGTTATATCATCATCTCCGAAAACCAATAGAGCCCGCGCCGGTAGCCATGATAAGAATAATATCACGCAGCTGACACGACTCCGAGCTGGCTCGGAAGGAGGAAGTGGCTCGAAATGGATGGAACGGAACGGCTTCCCGTTCGTTTCGCCGCTTGCAATCGATGGCGAAGCGAAAAATGTTTTAAACTACGGCACGGAAGCTACGCAAAAAAAGTCGGAGAAGGAAGCGAGGAAATTTTTCGAAATTTCTCCAGCAAATGTTTGCCGATGGAATTGAGGAAGTTTCTTTTAGTTTTTTTTTGTCCTAATGATTGCGCCTCACTTTCTCTGGGGGACTCTGGGGCACGGCGCGGGGCTTAAAGAAACTGTGTGTTGATTTTTGGCTTTATCGGGTTTTTTTTTGGTGAAAGTTGGTGCCATTTTTCCGACCACTGATTTGTGGCCCATTCGTTTCGAATTAGTACAAACAAGGAATTTTAATTAGCATTTGTTTTCAAAGGCTCGTGAAAATATGATAGAGAAATGGAATATACTTAGCAAGGTTCAGCTCAGTAATTCTTTTCCGAACCATTTCTAAAGTAACCTAAACTTGATAGGGGTTAATGTTTTTTTCATTGTTTGAGTCTCTTAAAATTTTGTCCGATATTTGTAGAAAATTGAATACTTCAACATTTTATCTACTAAATTCTTAATCGCCAGCATACCTTCTATGGACGATGGAGAAATGACTTCCTTTTGTGCCTGGCCACCAGCATTTCACGTGTGTGGTTTTTCGGTTTTCCTGTTGGCTTTCGTTCAGTTCATATGGAACCCATTTTCCGATCTTCTGGATCTTTTCCCTGGCATTCGCAGGACGTCCATGGCTTTTTGAGTCACATTCAACTAATCCGTCAGTTGTCGCGACGTTTGAGTGTCATCTTCGTCCAAAAATGCATGTTCTTCGACCTTTTTCGGAGAGCTTCGACTTCTCATTTTTTATGATTTTAATCCGGACCATGCTCAGCGTAAGACTCGAAAAGCATTCGATGCGGTTCTGTGCCAGTGTTCTCCGAACGGATAAGCAACTCTGTCCGCATTGCGTACTTATCAGGCACAAAAGATGAAAACCTTCTCCAAAGTGTAATGCAGACTAAACCTTGTTTTGGGTGAAATTGAAATCCTTTGCCAGATGTCAAAACAAGTCAGTGTTCCTAACAAAGCATTATGATGAGGGTTAAAATGACAGCTAGAGCCATCGGTTAGCTAATCCCGGTTTCATACTTGTTCAACTTTTGAATGGCTTCAATTTATGAGCCGGCTTTAGTTGAGTATTGAACACTTTAACATTCTTTCTACCAACTGCCAACCTATCGCCAGACAATGAATGATTGGTGTACCTTCAAGGAATTGCCTTGGTAAAGTCTTCAACAGATTGGGCCAAGAGATTATTCATAAATCATCATGTTTTAACGGCGGGGCTGGTGGCGTAAAGTTTTCACATCCCATTTCAAGCATGGCTTACCGGAAAGGTCGACGTCATTCGATTGCATGTTTCTTTTGTCTATTTTGTGAAAATTGAAACCATTTCCAAGCACGTCAAAAATGTTTCTTGTAAACTTGTATTTTCCATGGAAATGTCATCTTTTTTTTACTCTTTAAAGCTAATGCTATTTCAAAGGCACCTGCCAATTAATATGTCTTTAACGTTGCTTTATCCTCCTACGCTTATCTCTCTTCGTGTGTCGTCAGCTCAGAATTGGCCCGCTACCATGGAAAATCTGTAAAAAAAAAACTGAAAAGAAACATCCCGCATTTTCCCACTCCGAATCAGCCCCGTACCAAACGGAGGGTTGTTATCGGTGGGCGGGTGGGTTAGCATTTTGGCAAAGATTTTATGTATTTGCACACAACCCCACGCCGTGCCGGAAAGTCAAGTTCTGGGGCGAAAGTCCTCTGACCGTCCGACCGTCCGTCCAACTGATTAAAACATTCAAACCCTTTTCGGGTCCTGGCTGCTGGCAAGGAACCGAAACCTTACCTTCCGCGTGTCTTGGCAGCGTCTTAGCCAGTGAATCGTTCCACTCTCTCGCTCCCTCGTTGCCCGGCTTAACCTCGCCGGCACCACCGGTATGTGCCGGCGGGTAATTCGGGAAAACTTTTCGACCCGTAAAACTTTTACGAATCGGCAAATGGGTTCCATTGCATTTTTTTCTGCTTCGTTCTATTCATTTCGTACTGAATCGCGCGGGGTCCTGTCGTGGAGTCCCCGGTCTCTCTCTCTCGCGGTGAGTCCCCCACAGGCCTCTACCCTCTACAGTGTTGGCCATATCAATCTCACATCTGTCTCCCTCCGCACCGCCTCCCTGGGGGTGCGGAGGGTGAAAAACTTGGCGTACTGTGGCGCCGGATTCAGATGAAACCCCCCCCTTGTGTTTCATTGCCCGTCGCGCCACTTTTAGGTTAGTTTCGTTCTGGGGAACCTTTTTGGGGCTGATTTTTTTCCACGACACCCACCCACGGGATGGTGTCTGCAATGTTAAGGTTTCTTTCTCCGTTTCTTTCCTTCGCTTGCCGGGGTGGCTCGGAACGCCCAACGTGCTCCTTTGCCTCCAGTTTGTGCGCCGAAATTCATTCATTTTACCCTTCTACTGCAGGGGCAAGCAAAAGGATCTTAGAACAACATGGAAAGTTTCGCATTCGCGTGTACACATCATCAAAAACATAATCGCACGTGGGCCCCGCACGTCGAAAACATAATCGCCCCGTGGTGCGCCTTTTATTATTGGCAAACTAAGCGAAAGAAATTTGAAAGAAGTTGTAAGCATGCATTTTTAAACGTTCATTTCATTAGAATACACTTTAATTTCATCCTTTTCTAATTTCATTCTCCTCCCATGTTCCGTGTCTTTTTAGATGGCGCAGGAGCATAGGACCGGCGTGACGGCGGCAGCGAAGATAGCCGGCTGATACGGCCTCGGCTTCGGCAAGCGCACTCTCCACGAAGAGCTCTCAGACGACGACGGCGACATGCTGAGTATGTGCGAAAAACCCCCGGCACTCTCCAGTTCAAAGGAAGACCAACCCCGAGACTGGCCTCTGGTGACCCCGTTCGAGCATGTCGGTGCTGTGTCGGCCTAGATTAGCCGGCACTCGGGAGCGGCCGCCAGCCAGACGCTCGGTCCTTTTTTGCTGCCAACGTCTCGTCGTGCATGCTGCTCGTCTACATGTCCTGGGCCGCCGACGACGACGGACCGACCCAACCGACCCAACAGTGCACTCTCTTCACTGACTAGTGTCCTGTCGGTTGTTGTTGTTGCTGTTTTTTCGGGTGCTGTTTGACGCCATTGTTAATTGTGTGATGGTGTCGCGCGAAGGAAGCAACGGACGAACGCGCCTCAGCCGAGCCACAATGCTCTCTTAACGCGCCTTCCGGCGTGTGCGGACAGGAAGCGCTTTCCGTCGGAGCGGACGATAATGGAGGAGACAGGAGGACACCATCCTGTGGGTGTCTCGCCACGTCACCCGGGACGCAGGTGACGACGATGGCGGCTTGCCGGAGCCGACGTGGGTAAGTGGCCTCTCGACTCGGAGCCGTTACTTGTGTGTACCCAGCCCTGGGTTCTAAGGTTTATTCTTTTGATTTAAGCTCTCCCAAGAACGTAATTCTTCGCAACATGAAAGAGGTTTCACCTCCCATCGTGTGGCGCACGTGTCACACCAGGCGCCAGGAGACTCAGTCAAGGTGGTCGAGTCGAGGGTGGAAGTCGCCCTGCAGAAGGCCAGACCACGGCTTGGTGTAAGGCATAGAGGCTGCAAAACGACTCCATTTCGCCATTCGCCATTCGCCGCGTGCTGTGTGGCGCCGCGCGTGCCTTTTGAAGGCGATGCTTCGAGTTTAGGTGAACTACATCTTTGATGAGCGTTCGCGCAGCAACGGGCAACGATTGCAATCGGATTAAGGAGCAAAATTTTTCTCGTGGCCCTTTTTTGGGCTGCTGCTGCGTCTTCCGTTTCGCGTGGAAACGTTTAGGTGTAGCTTGCGCTCAAAAACCCATTCAAAGACGAACACCGGGTTTTTCATCCCGACGAAAGCGTTCACAAGCAGTACAAACATCACGCCAGGCCCGTTCCGTTCCTTGTTTGATCCACTTGTTTCCGGCTCACCCGGTGTACCCGGTTGCCCCGGGCCGGGTGGTGCCCTTTTTTGTTCGAGTTGTTCGAGAAAAATCTTGAGCACGTATCGATTCTTCGACCCGGCCCGGCTGCGGCACGGAAAGCACGAATTTTCCAGCACCCTGGTCTCCGAAGGGACCACCGTCCCCCACCGGGCTGCAGGATCCGTGGTGCACCGGCGCACCGGAGTGCTGCTGCCGATCGGAATCGATCGATTGGAAAATGGCAACCGACCGACCGGGTTTGTTTAATTTTGCACCGTGCGCTATAAAACCATCATCATCATCATCGTCGGGCATCGGGCGAGCTGGAAAGTCCGTGGAAGCAACCGCAGCATGGTGCGCTGTTCATAAATTGCCGCCAAAAATTATCTTTCTCGTTTCGCGGGCCATCTCGAATGTGTCGAATTGCACCATTAGCGCGAGGAGAGTTGGAAAATGCATCATTTCCCGGCACGGCACTACGTGCACTACTGCCGACCCCGAAAAGCAGGTGTCGATGATGCACTTTCTAGTCGCGAAGCACTGGCTTAAGCACTTTCGTTTCGTTTCAGCAACGATTCGCGGGCGCCCGAAATGAATTTCTTATCATACAACGTGAGGAAACTGGTGGCCCGAAAAGCGTTAACCGAAAGGACCAGGATTGGTGCACCTATCGGTCGCGTTGCGGTTGGCAACGATCGTGGCTACACGTGCTCGAAATTGGAGCGCCCGCTGGCGCCGATTCGGTCCAATGGCGAAGATTCTGGCGAATGGTGCGCACGGAACATGTATCACAAAGCGTGCCCCGGGAATGGATGGATGCGAGTGAAGCATGTGACGGGTGCTAATTGAATGAACCCGACTCCCGCAAACATAGCATCCGGGGAAATTTATCGCCATCTTCGGTTGGTGACATTATTTACGACACCTGAGCCCGGACCGGGGCGGCCCGGGCAGGGCACCTTCGCGATTAAGCCGATTGCTGTCGCGGGCGACGAGTCCCGGGCATCGGGCAGGCCACAGTGTATGATTGCAATTTCTCCTGGCGACCATTATGCAAGAAAAGCCGCACGACGCGCCCCGTTCATTGTTCGCCCTAATCTCTAGTTGGCCAGGCCCGACGAACCCGGAACTGATGGTGGTGCGTGCGACCTGCTTCCCGGTTCGCGGATCGGTCACGTCGACTACTACGTGTGAGGTGTGTGGCCATAATGTGTTTTCGAAGGACATTCGACGGAGCGAAGGCGTGACTAAGAACGGTGGCGTCGTGTTCCATTTGTCCTTCTGTCATTCAGCGTCGTAGTGGAATAATTTATGGAAACGTCTAGGTGCCGGTGTTTAATTATAAAACGAAGGGGGGGCCTGGATGATAGGAGCTCACAGGAGCTGTTGATTTCACACATGGGTGTCGTCAACAAAAAAAAGGAATTCTCAATCCCAAAGGGAAGCCACTGGTTAGCAGAAGGTCAAAAAGTTAGTCCATCTCATCAGCTTTCTTTTCTGTACGCACGGTGAATGTTTAATGGTCGGTAAAATGCCAATGCTAGAACTTCCGATGAAGCGCTTAGGGTCCTTGTTATGTTTGTGTCCTTCAACAACGTTACTCTAGGACGGCACGGGTGCATTCTGTGATCGCGTGATCGGTAACTTGCTTGGAGCGTTCGCTACTGCAAAACATCCCCAAATATTCCTGAGATATGCACTTCACAACGGGTTTTAACGATAGCTTTAATCCGGGCTGGACTGTTTAGTAATAAATTCTTGCTCTGTGCTTCACAAGAAGGTCGAACGCCCACAGGGCGCCCATTTTTCGTCCGCTTTCGTCGAACACATTAGCATTTCAATCCCTGGCCAATCTCCGCAGGGAGTACCCGAGTATGCGAAAGTAACTTCTGTCTGTGCAAACGAATGAATTTTAACATTCCATTCTCGACGGCGAAAATCTCGATCGGCAGGGCACATCAAGTAAACGTTCGGACGTTCGGGGAGCGCACACCACGCACGTCGAATCCGAACGAGAAAGCGGGGACGAGAGGACCACCGTTCGGGGTGCCGTAAACATCGCTGATGTAGTGGCAAAGTTTGGCAAATTTTGATGAGCTCTCTTTCGCCAGTTATGTAAAGCGATCCGAAACCGGGGCCGGAGGCGTCCGGTCGCCGACCGCCGACTCGCTTCTCGTCGCTTGCCTTGATGCCTTCCTTAGCCACGCTCCGGTTCGAGACGGACTCGAGACAGACACAGAACGTGGCGGCATGAATACGTTATGCTCGAAGGCCGCACCGTGAAGGCGGGTCCTGTCCGTCCGTCCCGGTGCGCCATTGGCAGCAAGTTATGCTCTCGTAAACTCTGCTCCAAATTGTGCAGCCCACCAAGAAAGTTGTGGAAAGTGCAACGCCACTGTTTAATATTCGCCCCCGTAAAGCGGAACGAAAAATTCGTTCGGTTTTACACGGAGCGGGGGGCGCATCATTCAATTTGTCCGATGTCGGGCTGGGGCGGCAGTCGCCCCGTCCGAATGGGGAGATCCGAGTTTATTTTAATGTTTAAAGAAAAATGGGGAAGTCGCCTGCATCGGAGGCATCGTAATAATTTTCCAAACGATATTCAATTTTCCAGAGAGACCATTTTCGGATGGATTGCAGCATATTCAATGAGCCGCCCGGAACCGGAAGCGCGCAAACTCGCTGCCGTGTCCGAATCGGAAATGTTGCTGGAATTTGATGTATCCGCGCGCGTGTGTGTATATGGAGCATCCTTTATTTGTCTGATTTTAATTGCCATTCCTCGGTTGCCCCGTTTCCGGCACCGGCCATCGGGCGTTGATGGGAAACCCGTGCGGGAAAATGCACCGCCCGATCCTCGGCGAAGGAATGGCGAACTTTAGATTGATTAAATAAATTTGGGTTGGTTATGTGGAGAGCCGACAATGGCCATGAGCGTGTGGCTAAATTATCTTCCATGGTCATCACCGAGGCAGACAGAGGGAGAGAGCGATGGCGATAGAGTGTGGGTTGGAAATAAATTAATTTGAAACATTTCAACCTCGGAGCATCATAACGCGTCAGCGTCGGTGAGGGCCGCTGGGCCTACCGAGTTATGGGGCACCACCGGATCATAATCGTTCAAACAATCTGGAACATCTCCACCAAGTCCGCTGTGGATGCTTTCGAAAAGGGATCGATTGAGGCTCTTTTTTGCTTTACTGATGCGAAATCAATATGTAAATTGCCACTTTCCCGTTTGCCCGCTGAACCTTCCGGTTCGTTCCATCGCTCCGGATAATGATGTGTCAATAATTTCGCATTATGCATGTTGTTGATCAGCGCCCGTCGGGCACATTTTGAAAAATTCCAATCAAACATACGGCCACCGGCATCTCGGGGTTTCGCTTTCGTTCCCCGGTCACCCAAGGGAGAAAGCGGGTGTTTGTCGGACGTTTGTCGCCCGTTTAAATCCGCCAGTCAACGTGGCACGCCGCCTAGTAATCTCCGGGAAGTCCGGGCAGAAGACAAACGAGAGGCGTCATAAAAGAGGCGGTTTTACGACCACTCGCGGCGGAGGACGGCACAACAAATAGTCCTGCGTGAAATAAATAATGATGCTAAATAAGAACCCAAATGGTTGCCAAAGTGAACTGGGGAGGACACCGAACGATCACACACAGCCACACACAACACACACACACACACGAAACGATGATCCGTCGCTGTGTTTGTGTTGGCCCCATAATTTATGAATGCGTAAACAGATCGTAAAAAGCGGTGCAAATGGGTCTGGCGGCCCGAAAGGGCGTCCGTGGGGTCCGACTCCGGCAAAAAACAATGGATTTCTCGGGCTTGGCCTCGGGGCTGCTTCGAACACACTTAATGACACACAGCAATGCGCAGACCTTATGGCCGGGTGGTGACCCGAAGACTCCGGCGGTATGCAAATCCATGTCCTCTCGGTTCGCTCCATCGTACTCCATCACGAGCATTGTTCTTGGGAACCGTACGTCCCCTGCGGGAAGAAGGGTAACCCCGGGAGGGGGCCACACAGATGAGCAGGATGTTACCACGGACGGTATTTCCGTTCCGGGGATCGAGATGCTGGTTGGTGACCTGGAACAGCGATTGTCATGTCCCTCCGGGAGAACAGCTGACCCGCCGTAGGTTAACAGATCCCAATTTTCTTACTGTGCCTGCTGCTGCCCAACAATTACAGTAATATGGGACAATTTGCTGGTACTGGAAGAAGATCATAGGTGCGCCATTCTTTTTCTGACGATGTAAGGATTTGAGCTATAAGAAGTTTAGGAAGCTATTAAGAAGAAGCTATTGTACCACCCGTTTTGTTGATGGATTTCATCAGTGCCAAATGAGCAATCTTCGTTCGGTGTCCGTAGCTTCAATTCGATTGGCGATCATCACCATCCTTTGCTGTGCTCTCAAACGATAAAGATACTAGCTTCAGACGTTTATCTGACAAGATGTTATTTGTCACCAAATTAGTATTCGTTTTGCGATTCTTTCAGTTGACTTAAACATTTATCAAACTATCGATCTGACAATGAGGCAGGGAATCAGTCAGGTCACCATTGGCGCACCCCGTTGTTCTAAATGTTCTGAATAACTCCATCAAACTTGTTTTCTATATGGGTAGGGAGTAGTTTTATTGTTTACCTTTTCTGTGATAAAGTCTCCCCATTTCATCTTTTGGGCCTTCCACAGTTCTATTTTCAAATTGCAATACTAAATCACAGAACGTGAAGAAGTTGAACCAAAAAACCTAGACCTGATGATATCAGTGACATTTGCATATTAGTCCCTGGAATAGTTGTGCCAACGGTGTCGCAGGCCACAGAATTTTTGGAGCAATCGGACTAGCTCACGTAAGTGAATCTTTCACATACTTTGTGAAAGGGTCCAAAATCTCTCGAAATGCCCACACCGAATGGTCCAATTTACTTGGCCCAAGTTGTGGGCAGTTGCGTAAAGCCTTGAGAGATCCTTGGCGAATCTCACTAATTGCCTCAAGGGGCAATGCTTCCAATTAGCCCCACCACGGCACAGCCCCAACCTATAATTCCCATTTCTTTTATGTATGACACTCCTAATCCTGGTCCGTCCGAAGATGTTCCCGGAAAATGCTCCTCGCCCCACAAAAACACTATCGATGGCCGGGGATTGTAGTATGCTCTCGGGCCAGGGACCGATACAGTGTCTCGTTGTGCCAAGACCAATACCTGACCTGCCTCTTTGCTGTGTACCATTTGTGGGCCATTTCTGTCGCCCCAAACAGAACACGCTTCCAGAGCGATTTCCGACGAAACTCGTCCCGTCGCTCGGTAAAGGGTCGTTTTCACCTGCCAACAAGGTCGGTAGGCTGGCAAAGATGGTACCTGCTACACCTACCGCCTCCCGTCTGGCACAATTGAATCAATTTCTGGGGAGACGTTTTAATCGGAGAGTCACACCCCCTAAAGAGAGTACGTTGGTGGTGGTGCTCCTGTTCCTGTGGCAGTTTTGAGTGGCGTTCAGCAAGCGGATAAAAATGGATTACGGGTGTGGAGATTTCGTAAACACAATCAAGCATTGTGAAAACCTTCCGGAGCCGAGCCGACGTCTCGGGCCGGACGTCGTTGTTGAGCTGTAAATCTTTGGTCTGCCATGTCTGTCGTATCCTCTGCCTGCAAACATGGGCCGTGGGCCTTTTATCGATTGCTTGCGTTGCCATTGTACTAGCCGTTGCTGGCAGCCGAGAAGATGGCAGACGATACACCCTTGACCTCTACCCTGCACCCGAATGCTCTTTCTCTTCCCAAGCTCTTCTCTGGTCGCGGTGACAGTTTCACCAGTTGCCGATCGTCTCCGTCGTCGTTCAGGGTGTGTCGTCACTGACACGAAACCATTCCAGAGCGGCAACGGATGTCAGGAACGGATTCACCTGGCGGACACCCGACCCCGAGTCCCGGTTTCTAGATCCAATTCCAGCCAACCGAACTCTCCGCTTTAATCGCCTGCTCGCGAAACCCCCCGAGCGGTCATTGTTTTTAACCCGACCCGACGACAACAGTTAGAGTTCCCTGTTCCATTGTAGCTCCACATCCTGGTACCGACGGTAGCGCATGTTTTACGACTGTTAATGCAATCCAGCTCAGAATTGCGCTGGAGAGTTGAAAAACGAGTCGCCATTGTTCTCGATTGTGGCTCCCCAGTTCTCGGCAGCGAACTGCTCCATCCGAACTCCGAGTTGGGATGGATCTCCCCCGCGAAAGCTGGAATCCCGGCCCCGCGGCTCTTACTGTGGATGGATTGTGGTTCGGTGGTTCATCATTCAGCAATGGTTCAGCCTAATCGACCGTCAACAACGCTTCCGCAGACGGAAGTAGACACCCCGCCAATCGACCTGTGAAGTCAGGCAGTGCAGGGAGAACCTACTCACACACACACACAGCATATTGTTGCCCGCGGGGCCAAACGAGAATCGGTGTCGGGCAGAATGCGCTCCACCGAGCGTGTAAAAAGGACTCGCCTCGTATGTTGCCTCTCGCAGACCCTCCCCCCGATATCTCTCCATCGTATGCGCGCTATTCAGACCATTGGCTGATGGTGGAGACTCGCTGAAGGGGATGGTTCTCAGGTTCGGAATAGTTTTGCTGTGTTTTGTTAGACTTGGCAGCAGCAGAACCGAGCTAGGCGACGACGAGACTCGACGACTGTTGTCGGAACCAACCCCGGCAACCCTGGGCATGAGGTCCTTCTGCGATGAAGCCGTGGAAGTCAAATGTCAACGGTCGACGCGCCGGGGTTCTCCCGGGGGGCGGCATGCATTCATGCCAGACCGGGGACGCCCGCGCCCGCCCCGTATTTACATTTCCCGCTGCCTCAGTCTCGGTACCGATCGACGCCATCCGACGCCTGTCGTTGGTTGCAAATCTTGACGTCGTTGTCGTCATCGAGCTCTCGCCGGTGACCTCATTCGGCAGCTCTTTCCGCGTTGCAGTATGTGACGGGAGGGTTTCTTCTGGAATTCGAAATTTGTCCCCGTCTCCAGCCAGCCCAGCCACCGCACCCCGTTCTCCTGTGATGCGAAAGTCATTATGCGAAATGTGTGTGTCTCGCCGCCAAACTGGCGCACGAGAAGAAGGTGCGGAAGGTGGTAGCTCTTCCGTCGCCGCCGCCGCCGACAGCACCATTCGGGAACTGCTTCTAATCGCACCGAGAATGGACCAATTCATGGGACCGCCGCCGCCGCCCGGACGGGTGTAGAGAGCCTGGCATAAGTAGCTGGCATCAGCATTCCGTTGGTCCTCGTGCGCAGCAGCTGCCCGGGCATTCCGGAGTCCTCTCCTCCTCCTCCTTCTCCCCCTTTCACATGCCTGTGGTCCTGTGGTGGACGGACGGACGGAGAATCGTCGAATCCGTATTTGCGCTGATACTTCGCAGATTAATTTCCATTCACCGGTGCGCCGGCGAGGAGGTGACGGACGGGGGACTGGTGTGCGAAAAAGTGTGTTGACGCTTCGTTAAATCCGGCCAGGGTAGTGCCCGGGAACGTGCCCCGGGACGGACGTTGTCCGGATGTCGGGGCGAAGGTAACGAGACGGGTCCCCTGAATGAGTTTTCATATTTTGTGTGTAATAATCCTCGAGACCCGCGTCGTCGTCGTAGTCGTCGTCGTGGCCGTCGTGGGCTGGGTGGGCTCACTCGGCTCCTGGTGCTCCTTCTGCACCAGGCAAACAGCAGCAGTTGGCCTAATTGCGCGTCCGCTCGCGCCGAGTTAATGGGAGGGATTTTCATTTCAATTTCCGTTTTGGGAATACCTTTTTTTTCTTTTTTGGTCCCCGTTTCCTCTCCGGTCTTCCTCCGGCGGGACGGCGGCAACTCGTATGAATGTTACACGCTAATTTATGGACATCAATTCAATTTGCCGGCCCACTCTGCAGGGCTCAGCAGGGCTCACCGGGAGCTTTCCGCCAACGCCTGGCGGATTCGTCGTGGGCTTTTGAGGGTACGATTAATTTCGAACGGAAAAACGTTAATGGCGGAAGGCCAGACGCGGGATCCGGGCTGACGGTTGATGGGCGATTAGCACGATTATCTATTTTTAATGCTTATGGTTGAAAGTTTTTTGCAAAGTCGAAGGAAAGCCGTCCTGATTTCAAGACCCGTACTCTAGGCGGAAGGTAGCGATGGCGTAAAAAACTTCAAAACTGAGTCGTGCGTTTCTTATTATTTTATTCTAATCAACAAGAAAAATGCGGCTGAAGATCTCTCCACCGAACGCAAGAGTGGATGAAGCTGTTTTTTATCCTGTCCTGCTGCACGCACCGGGCCACTCGGCATCGTTTAAGAACCGCTGTTTCCTGACGGTACCCCCCAGCTCAAAGGATCATGCTGTTACGGTGCAGATCCGTCAAACACGATAGCTCGCCGAGCACCAAAGCTGTGTGCGGGAGAGCTCGTTCGAGTTATGGATTTGTGTATGGTCGGGTGGCCCGGATCCCCCCCGAACGGGTTGGCCATCGGCCGGAACAAATGCCGGTGTGTTTGCGAAATGCGTTTGCTTGTTTTTGTCCGTGAATACCACACATCCGACAGAGATCCGTACGGAAACTGTACACCGGCCCAGCATTCCCAGTGATGATAGTGTGCTTATCGCTCGCCGAGCTTCCAAATCCTCTGTGACGGACAGTTAATTAACCGGCAACCGAACCGGACCGGACCCCGGTGTGGAGGAGATCCGATTTCGCAGCAACCCTTGAGGGTGATTATGGTTTCAAGTTGAAACGATTTGTTAAGCACTACATTTTCATTCGCACGGCAGTTAATTAAATATCGGCGCCTTGTTTCGGCCATTAAAAATGTGCACCTAAAGTGAGTTGTTAGTAGGATGTTTGAAATACTTTTCACCACCGCGTAACATTTGGTCCAGCTGTAGTTCTGGAACTCTGTGGCGGTGTATTAAACTATTGTACCCAGATGTCCGAGCGAACTGAGTTAGGGCCCAGAGTATGTCAAGTACCAGCGGAGCGTGTGTCAGCTGGACCATGATGAACCGCGGGAGCACGGACAGCCGCTGCGGGGCGCATCGAATTGAAGTTAACGTTATTACCGTGTATCCGGATCGATCGCTTTCTGCTTACTTCCCATTGCGTGCGTCATTATTTTTTCAGCCCATCGGGAAAGCGACCCGAACAGGGCACATTCATTCCCACTTATCCAATAAGTTGCGATTGACCGTTTCGAATCATCGCACCGACGGGTGCGTGCGTGTGGGGGTTGATTAACTTTGTGGTGCTCCTTTTTTTTTGTTCTGGTTCCACATGCGACGCTTGATTGATGATGGTTGCCGTGGATTTTTCACTTTTGGTTTACTTCAGCGCATTGTCGGAATGGTTAAAAATTTGTTTTCCTTTACTCGGTATAATTTTCCACATTTTTTTCAGTTTCACTAATATCCCTTGCAGAACAAGTTAATGTTTCATATTTGAATAACGTACTCGCTCGTTCGGAATGTACTGTTCAATTCCGGTGTCACTCTTTCGTAAACTTCAAAAATGTTAAAACTTGAACTCTGAAAGCAGCAAACTAAAGGCTTTGGTCAAAATTTACACTGATTTCTTCGTAGAACAAATCAGCTGGCTCTGAATTATTTCACGATCATGATATTCATGAAATAGTATTTCGCTGAAGTATTTCGAAATATTTTCATGTAATATTTCGTGTTATGTTCACTTCGATTATATTAATGAAATATTTCTTTTTAAGCTGCCTCCAAAATATTTCACAATCATATGTTCCATGATCAGTGTTCGTGAAATATTGAATTTGATACGAGCCATGCGTGAACTCTGAAACTTTCGTTTGCTTCAGTGAACATTTCCTCTTTTTAGTTATTTAAATTTTTAAAATTATTTTTTTTGCAAAACAAATGTTTAAGCGTTGGCTCATCTATCGGCAAAACGAATCGAGTTCGTCTTCTGGTCCCACCAACTTTAATACACCAGCCCAGCGCTGTATAATGCAATTTGTGTTGCTATCATGTTTGCTGTGTTCCCATAAATTTACCATTATCGAACCACTCGGGGGGCTTCCCTTATCAATCATTTCCGCTGAATTTATTGTAATTTATTCATGGGCAGCACCCTCTGGTGGTGGGTTTCGTGTAACGGGCCAGTTGTTGCTCGATCGACAATTGGCATTGGCCACCACCGCCCGCCAGCTCCTAACCGAACGAATAGGCGAACGAATAGTAAATAGATTTGGGCAAATAGTTTGCCAGCGCGAAGCGAACTGGTGATGCTGGATAATTTTCGGTAGACCGAAACCTGTCCGTATGGTTCGGTCCGACGCACCACCACGGACGTGTGCACTCCGGTTGTTGATGATCTGTGAAAGTTGATTCTGGTCACGTTCCCGTGGAGAGGCGTACACGACAAATCGCGCACGTCAAACCGAACTCCGAGGCAAAACAAGGAGCATAGTTTTCGTGTTTCGATGTCGTTTTATAAATGATGCTGCTCTGGATGGATGGAGTTCAGCCGATAGTCGATTACTGTCATTCGATGGCTCGACTGCGTGCAACACTTCGTTATGGGTTAGAAAAAAAACAAATATCCTCTCATGTTCCTTGCTTGATGTGGGCTGAAGGATTTTGCTGTCCAACTTGGTGTTTCGGAAGCTTCTTTACTTAGAGCGCCTTTATGCATTACTTTTCAACGAAACTCATATGTACTTTGTTTCACTTTTAATTTCCTAGTTGTTATTTTAGTACCGTTTCAATAGAGAGCCAACATCATTTTATCTGACATTCGCCATCATCAGGACTTTTCCACCGTTCCTGTATCCCCGGTTCTGCGACACAATGTAGCCCCACTATCAACACAACAGACAGACAGACAACAGACAAATCACAAACTGCGGACCCATAAAAAAGAATACATCAGTTCCTGGGGTTTTTTTTATAGGTATTATCCGTGTTTTGTTTTCTGCCATCGAAAACGGGATCTGCCCCATCGCGTAGTCGCCGGCCTGGCTTTGGTGGGTTTTTCCCTAACCTCTGTTTTGGGGTCGTGACGAGAATTGGCGCGTGTCCGTTGTCGCCTTTAGCAAATTCATTTTCGCTCCCTCGCTAGAGAGAGAGGATGCTTGGATGTGTTTTTTTCCCGCCCCGGTGGCGTAGCCTTACCGGCGGCGGAGTCCTCTAAAGCATGTGCTGTTTGATGGAGCCAGATATGACGTGTTGCAAACATTAGGTAATTGATGTCCCTCTGTGTCTCTGTGCTTGCTTTGTGGCCGCTGTCGCTCGATCGAATGAACGTTCTGTTTTTCTTGTTGGTCACCGAATGTTGTTGACTTCCGTGGAGCGGATCAGGTCCCACAATCAGCGGATCATGCACACGGCCGTGCATTTGAAACGCTGTTTCTTGTTTGGATGCTTGTCTTCCATGTACTATGGCAACACAATTAGGTGATTACTAGCATCAAACTTTGTCAGAAAACATTGGCACCACAATTAGGGGGAACACAAGAAATACTTTCATCCAAATGAGCTTCCGGCATGGACCAACATAATGTAAATGAGTGGTTAACATGTTTCCCTGGTTTAGCAGCTGATTCCCTGTCATTTTGTTTAAACCGTTGCATACTTTCAGGCGAACATCATTGACGTCATTGGCGGATTGCTTGATTTAGGCGCACTGTAGGAAATTTAAGTTTGAGTTGGTCTAGCACGTTGCGAAGGGGGTTGTCATCGGTCCGATTGCACTAAACGTGCGCTAACATAGCTCAACGGATTGCTTAATTTATCAATTTCTCTATCAAATAAAGTGAAGCCTAAAGCGTGTTTTCTTTTCTTTGGTATTCTTTTTCCAGGAACTAACCGGCGGCTATTGGGGGCTCTTGATTGGCACACTCGTTCCTGGCATCCACCAGTACCACATTCGCAGCTGCCGTGTTCCGGCTTCGCAACACCACAATCATCTGTACATATTTAGTTGTAAGCGTTTTAGTTTTATACCGCAACCACTAGGCAGGGTGCACCGAACGCACACACCAACTCACCAGAGGGGGTTCGCGTGAAACCCCCAAACACCGATGAATCGAGCTAAGCGACGAGCCATCAAAAGCAAGCGAAAAGTACCAAAGAATTGAACGTGCTGCAGCAGACGAGCAGGGCTATGTGCTCTTTTATTACTCTTCTACTCGCGCTGAGTAGAGTGAAAATTACGTGTCCGGGCTGACACGGACGATGCGGCGGAAAGCTCAGAGACGAAGCCTTTAATGAGTTGATCTCCCCAACGAGCGCTTAATCAAGTAAATTGATTAAAATGATGACGATTGAATATTGTTCCTGAATTGGACCTTAATTCCGGCGTTAATTGAACTTTGTTTTATGGCACCATCATCAGTAGCGCGGGTTGACAGTGTAGTAGCAGTAGTAGTAGTAGTAGCAACGGCAAACGAAAATGCAATAGATTCACACCACACCTAATTTGCAATAGCGACGCTACATCATCATCATAAAAAACATAGTAAATCAGGTGCAATAGAGAAGGTAAGACAATGCAAACACACCTCATAGCGAACTAGAGTAAACGTAAATATGCAAACAAATGGATCAAGTACAGGATAACATAACAAACCATGAATCATATCAGAGCCAGTGTAGAGCGAGAAGTGCTAGAAACACGACGGCAGATAAAAGCAACATTTGATAATAGCAAAAAACAACAAGTAAATGGATTAGCGAATAACAATAAACAATAGAAACGAATACTAATCAGCAGAACGTAGCGCAAAACCCACAATACCAAAAGATGGCACAACAAAACAAAATTTTGACGGCTAACTAATGGCCAACTTAGTTTTTTTTTATTTCAAGTTGAACTTTTGCGCGCATAATTTGCCATTTTTTACGGCAGACGGACGCCAAAGTGGCAAATCAACTTCATTATTGAACCCAGCTAAAGCCGTGTGATGAGTGTGATGTCCGAATAATTAATATCCGGCGGCGTAGGTTCGGCAGTCCTCTTAGCGTCGCCGACCTATGTATTGGTTCAGGATGTTCCCGTTCGGATCGAACTGAGATACACTCGCTTTGCGCTCACTTCCTTCTTCCCGGAGGCCCTCGGAAGTGCGCTGATTTGGGGGAAGGATTCGTTTAATTTTTTCCGTTTCTTTTTCCGGCGGAAGCAGCACCCACACCGCGCCGGCCGGTGGCGCCATACCAGAGATCGATAGCGCGTGCTCGGAATGAGGTTAATTTAATGTTATAATTCTTGGCTATTTTCTGTTTTATTTGCTTTACCCACCCTATAAGGGTTGCCTGGGGGGGTTGTGTTTTTTTGATGCCCGCCGGCTCCATGGCTCTCCCCGCTCTATCGATGGGTCCGATTTTTTCCTCTCAATTCCTTTGACCTTTATCTCGCCATCCTTCCTTTTTTGGGTTGAGTTAAACGATGCTTAAAGCGCACCGGGCAGCCCTTTGCCGTGGATGAGGGAGATTTTCTTTTCCGTCCCTGCGCGCCCGGGACTGTCTGGCGCGCGGGGAACATTTGCCACGATTTATTGCGGTTAACGCTGTCGTCCATCGTGGTCGTCGTCCGTGGTCCGGCAAAAACCGGATCCCCGAATAAAGGGGAGGCGAGGGAGCGAGAATGACTCAATCATTCGCCGCCCCACCGTCTCCGGGGGTGTTTTCTCTTCGCACGCACGAGGACTAATTTTGCGCATTTCTTAGCGGGAAGATAAATTAGAAGCGGCGGAGAGACAGACCACCCACGGGGGACTGGAGATCGTTTGTGAGCGGCGGACTTGAAGCTACTACCGAAGATGATGTGCGTGTGGCCCCGCACCCGTCACACAGAACGAAGCAGATTTTAAGCTCGCGAAGAATTTACCCGTCGGGTGTTGTTAGGAGCAGGGTCCCAAAGTGTAATTTTAATCTTAAAAACTGACAAAAAAGAACCGATGGGCGCACGGAAGGGTACGCACGCGAAACGCTTCAGAGAAGCACGTGCAGCAGCGTGTTTATATTTTTCTCTATAGGGAACACGGCGAGACAACGGAAAAAAGGAAAAATCTTTTAAAACGAGATAGGCGCGTCTGTCCGTGGTGGGTGAGCTGTTAAGAAAACATTAATTAAAAACATTCAGGCGCAAGGTTTGTGCTGCACCCGTTTGGAAGGGTAAAAGGAAAATCAAGGATAGCCGTCTAACTGACACGCGCTCCGAATAGTAGTAGTAGGCAGTAAGTGGAAACCAAATCAGAGCAACATACACACAATTTACACGCCGCGAGCGAGCGAGAGGGCGCGAAGAGTGATGAACACACAGCAACTAGAGAGTAAATATATATATATATTTCAGGTAAACAGGCCATTTGTACAGAGCATTTTGTTAGAACGATAGGCTTTTAAGGTAACCCTAACACTGGCGCTGGAGAGTTGTGAGACGAAGAATTCAATGAATGAGTGAAAAGCGCTGCGCAAAACTCAGTAAGCTAAGGTATGAACCTGATACACAACAAAGATACACATAATAAATCGTACGGGACAGAGAATGAACATGAGCTGGTTGGTCAAGTTTGTTTATTTTACTAGAAAGAAATGAAAAAAAATTGAAGGTAACTGTAATTAATTATGACGGCACAGAAAGCAACCACAGCCCAAAGTGCGGCGTGCTCCGTGAATGCGCGCCACGAGTGCGAAAGAGACCGCGCGCGGTGTCCCGACGCGCTACCTACGAAACGCTCATGATGCCCTGATACTTTCAGGGCAAAGAGAACGAGAACGTAAGTCGCGCGCAGACCAGCGAAAAATGGGGAAAACGCGGATGTTGCGACACCGAAGTTTGCCACAAAGTACCAGGGCAGCATACCATGCGCCCGAGCAAAACGGGTAGCCCGGACCCGGGAGATCGACGACGCAGCAGAGGAGACTCCATCGACCGTAGCAGGCGAGCAGAAGACGAACGTTTTCGGCAATACAAGAAGCCCACGTTTCGCGTTGATTCAATAATAAATATATATTTATATAGACACACTGTTTCGTTATTTGTTCTCTTTCTCGGATTAGACCATCGTTTCTTGTTAATAATAATATACCTACACGGTCAGTACAAAGCCTTTGGGTTTTTGGGGTACATGAGGATGGGAGGTTCTTCTCGTGTTCTGTTACCACGTCGCGGCCAGAGGAATGTTAGAGTAACGTATTTCTTCCGATTTCTGTCGTCCCATAACATTCACCCGGGACGGGGGTTCGTTTGAGGCAGAGGCGATATAGTGATTAAGGATAAAGATAGGTAGCTAGAGCGTTTCTTTCGGTTGTAGTAGGCTTCTTTCTGTGAAAGACATTCGGTTAGGAAGCAAGTTTCCCAGTGGTCCTTCGGCTCGTTCCGCGCAGACTATTTAACATTGCATCATCCAATTGTGTACCCTAGCAACAACAAAACGCGAAAACAATTGTTAACAAGAGAAAATGAAATAAAACAGAACCTCAGAGTAGAGAAAGAGAGAAAGAGAGAAGGGAAAGTTGGGCCAACTTCGGCAGCAACGACGGCTGCTGGAGTGACAACTCAAAGCAACGACTGTTCGATCAAGATCCGCTCGAAACCGGCCGGTGGTCCGTAGGAAAAGTTTTCCAGCACAATATCGAGGATCGCACCGTCATCGACAAAGAGGCAGGGATGGACGGCACCTCGGACGTTTAGCACCGGTACGTTCAGATTGCGCCCGTTTAGGTAGAAATTGAGCTCCACGTGATCGTACGCCACACCTATCGTGTCCCCTTCCTGCGGCACACCGCTGCCGTGGCCGGGGCCGGTGCCTAGTGATGAGGGTGCAGGAAAAACTGGGGCCGAAGCGGGTGTCATCAGTTCGACCGACCGATCACTCGCCGATGGGTCGACGGCGCCGGTCGTATCGGTCGGCGTCGGGCTGCTGTCGACTAACCGGTGCATAATGTCCCCGCCGTGAAGCACCAGGTGGTTGGAGGTTAGGCACCACGAGTCCTTATCCTGTCCGCCGACATTCTGATTGAGGTCGGCATTTGGTGTCGCGAGACCGACCGACCAGTGGCCGGACTGCTGGAGCTTGACCTCGAAGTATGATTTCGATTGCACGAGCGGTGCATTCGCCAAAACGCCACCGGTTCCGCACGCTCGCAAGCCGTTCTTTATTATCACCACTTCGTGGCCTGCAAAGAAGCAACAGAGAAAGGGACCGGGTGAACACCATAGTCCCAAAACGAAGAGTGCCAAACTGAGGGGGGCTCAGCCATACCCATGTGTGCCGTGTCCAGCTGGACCGGATTGGAAGATTTCTTGATGTGAACTGCTTGCGCTGGCAACACTCCGTTGAGGCAGTTTTTGAGACAGCAAAACATTGCACCGTTTACTAGATTCGCTGCTACGAAGCTAGAAGGAACTGAGAACTCGTCAGTCTAAACTGCGCGCGTACTATCCTAATCTTTCTCCTTAGAAAAACAGCTGCACCGACCAGACGGTGATGATGTTTTCATTGCTTAGCGTTTCTGTTTCGTTTTGCTGACAGCTGTTCGGCCTGGCATTTGACAGCTCGTTCGTGCTTCCCTTCGGGAACGCTAACCGAACAGCGACACCTAGCGAGTGATAGCGGAAACGCATTCGTTGCGGCCGAATGTCTTTAAAAAGTACGATTGAAACAGAAAAAACACACGACACGTCCCATTACGACAATGTTAGACAATTTATTTTACCGTAACTTCATAGCGATTATTTTACGCAATCGATTCCTGCGCCGCGCTGCTGTACAATATGTCCGTGTCTAACGTAATCTAACTCACTTTGTGTTTCGCTCAAAAGCGTACCATTTACGCTTTTGTTTGTTCAACACAGCTCTTCCATCCCAAACCGCAGACGGCGCCTAACCGAACGCCTAGCAAACGCGTTAAAGTCGCACAGTAGTGGTGCATTCGTTACCATAGCAACGTGTAACGACCCGTACCATTAACCGATTAAATTCGATATTGTACCCCGACACACGGCTCTGGCCAGATGTTATCACTTGCCCTGCCTCTCCGGACGGCGCGCTCGAGGACAATGAAACAGAATTTGTGGCCCAAAACACTCTTTGTACGCTTTCGTGTACGCCTTTTTCCATTTAATAATACCGTCGCGCGATGCGAATCTGTACGCGACTTTAAAGCGAAATAAATAAACCAAAACTAACCGTGGGAATGCAAGTGTGGTTGTGCGAATGGACATTGCACCAAATGGGGATACCGGAAATTGTTAGCGAATCGCATAATCTAGCTCGTAGGTTGAGGATCGTCGTAGAAGAGCACATGAATATCCCTCGGCTCGAGAACTGGTGACGCTTGTGCGTGCGCGTTCCTATTTTCGACTGAATCATTAATCATTTTATACAATTCGTTCGATATTTGTTCGAATAAATAAATAGTGTTCTTAACTAAAGCGATAACTACTAAAGTGCGAGCAGCGAAACCGAATACCATTATCAATCAGCGTCTTTCGCTTCTGCCACGTGCAGCAGCAACCACACGGCCTTGGCAAAACGCCACACGAACGAAACGACTAATCACGATGAGGAGTCATTATGACTTCGCTCTAACTTAATCTCTATACCGTTCTCATACTCGTGTTTTGTACATACAAAAGTAGCGTCCTGTCGCGCGTACTCTATTGGACACGATTCCCGCGGTTAGTAGGTGCGCGGTTGTGCCGGTATAATATGCTGTAGTTTCTCTTACTGCAAAATTTATAGCCTGTGGGGGTGTTGTGTGTGGTGGCCACCGTCGTGATGGTAGTTTTGATTATTGCTATGCTTAGCTCGGCGGTAGTACTTTTATGCGTGCATCTCCGTGCAGCGAAACGTTTAGCCACTAGAGATCGGTAAATCCGTACAGTACACGTATGTAGGGGGGTTATTGATTATACGTTACAAACGTGTGTGTGATTGGTTCTTTTCGCCCCAAGCTTGGACACCCCAAGCTAGCCTAAAACGTCTTACTAATTCTTCTACCAGTCAATTGTTGTTCCTCTTATTTTTCCTTCTAAATCTAATGATTGCTTTTAGCAAAACATGTCTCTAACAGAGCTCCGCGCGTGTTCTACTCCCGCGATCCAGCGATTCTCGCGCGCCCGACTCGTTTCACACACTACTCTTGATCACTGGAACCGACATGCAGCTTCCGTCTAAACACCGAACGAAAGGAAAGCTCGCCCGACACGTGAGGAGATGGGTAGTAGGAAAGATCACAAACTCTGCACGGGGCGGAGCGGTGGAGCTGCTACGGCACTCGAGGGATTTGGCCAAAGGATTGATGTTTACGGGGGCTAAATTCCAACGAAGGCTCTTAGAAAGGGTTCCTCCGTTCTAGCCGGACCTTCCGTGTACATCTACACACACACAAACACACACTTACAACATATATTGTTAGTGTCCTTGGCCACAACAGCATCACGCGTGGACCAGAGAGCTCTCAATCTCGAAACGGCACAACACGCACAGCGGGCACAAAGCGTGGCACGATCGCGCCGCGATTGTGATCGACCCCGCCGCCACCGCCGTCTCCTCTCCACGCATTAAACTCAGTCTCTTCTTGGGGATTTCATCACCATCGCCATCGGTCAGCCACCAGCCAGCTTACACAGTTTCGTGGTGCTCGTTTTTGGCAATGAACTGGGCGGAGCAGCGATTGTTGGCCTTCTTGCCCGCGGTTCGCTGGTGCACGGTCCGGCAGATCCAGGCGGTTAGGACGACCAGCACGAACAGGCCTATGGCCATGCCGTACACCAGTACCGATAGGCAGGATTCGGAGATCGATGTCACCTCGACCGGTGACAGCAGGACGTTCAGTTCGAGCGGTTGCGCCGAATTACCGGACACTATCTGACACCGATAGCGCCCGTAATGGTGCGCCTGGATGCTGGGTATCGACAGGTACGACCCAATGATCTGTCCTTCCTCTCTGCGAAAGAAAAAAAAGAGTGGTATAACCGTTAACAACAACAATCACACAGCAGCACAGGAGAGCGAATCCTCGGTCGGTCGAATTTTGGCAACGCAAACCGATCTGATTCTCATCGTTAAACAGGCCAGCTAAATTAGAAACTATTTGTGGGGACAAGCGCGCCAAAATTCCTCGTAATTTATATTGGACCTCTAATTAGAGATTCCCCGAAATGGGTGGACGCATTGAGTTTTGTCGAATTCCAATCACCAACAACAATCAGTCGCCCCAATCGCCCCCTCAGAGAGCAATGCTGGATCCGATTGATGTGGGGGCATCAAAATGGCGCTTTTCGAAGGGATAAAAAATTATCTCGCCCCCTTTAATGTTCGCGGTTCGTCGTTTCAACTTCAATCGAAAGTTAATTAATTTAGTTAAACCGATTTAACCGCAAAAAGAAGCATTCCATTAATAATGCGACCGCGTGTTATCATTTTTGGCACTCAATCATTATCGGTGCCGGAACCACACTTCTGATAACTTTCGATACATCACATCGTGCGCCAGATAACGGACAACAAAACTAGGCCACAACGCCCAAAAAGGTTAAAGGTCTCCTTCGTCCCCGATTTGCCATTTTCTAAAACTGCTCCGATGATGCCCGCGCAGCACATACCGTGTAACGTTCTCCTGCTTCCCGTCGGTGACCTGGTGCGGTTTGTCGTCAAACATCTGCATCCACAGTATCTCGTTCGTTGCGTCCGGCAGATAAAGGTTGCCGACAAACGCCTCACAGTAGAACCTGGCACTTTCCCCGACGCCCACCATCAGGTCCTTCGGTTTGAACGTCGGCATCGGATTGTCCAGTTTGTCTGTCGAGAATATGAGGTACTGTTAACGGATGGGGTTCCTCTCCTGGGCGATTTGTAAGACCCTTACCCTGCAGCCGCAGCTCGATGTTGTTCCGGATGGCGTGCGTTTCGTTGCGCAGCACGCAGGTGTAGTTGCCGACGTCGTTCTCCTCGACGCGCGGACTGTAGATCGTTTGGTTGGCCGCCTCCGGGTACACGATAAACGACGACACGTCCTTGCTCCACGGGTGCGGTTTACCGTTCTTGAACCTACAACAAAAAAAAGGGCAACCGAAAAGAAATCCGTGAATTGTTGAGCATTCAGTTTAAACATTTACTTTTGAAATTGCGAAAGCGATTACGCTCGTTTGTTTGATATTAAATTGCGGAATGTTTACCGGAATTATCAGCTGGAGCGTGCCATATGGTGACAACAGTACGCAATCAATGATTCAGAGTTCAGGAGCGAAATAGCATTTCAATATTGTGCCAGTTCACGGCGGATTCGCTTCATTAAACATCCTCCCTTTCTCTAATCAAATAGTTAACTCTATCTGTCCAGGCCGTAAATAGGGTTTGGCCTGCGATAGGGATACACAATCCACAAGGCCAGCATATTTGGGGTGACATACATTAATAATTCGAACGGAATTCCTTCACTTCGCTCAGCTGCAAGTACCTCATCGTTGTTAAAATTCTCTCTTGAATTAGGGAAATACGTTCATTTTTGACCATTCTTCTTGATTTAGGCTCCATAACCGATGTTGTTGTTAGTGAAGTAATCCCATACTCACACTTTTCACAATCTTCAGCATAATAAGCATCAATGTGTAGCGGTGGCGACACCGAGACGATGGCCACCCAATTCGAGGGCCAACATCCAATACAAGACCCCGTGCCGTTTGAAAATGTTTCAAATAACACACATAAATATGGGTGCTGCTGCGTGGAGACTTCCACGACGTCCACGACGAGCAAATCTTGAGTCTGACCGGACTGGTGGGTCGGGCGGTCGGTCTGTCCGTATCACCGACACGGTCTGCCGGCTCCGTTTGTTTGTAAAACATTTCGCCATCCGCGCTAATCAAAACATCATCCGGTAGGTCCCGGCTAGACGTCAGGTTTCCGTCTGACGCCAGTGCGTACGCACTCTCTGAGTGTTCCGTGACCGTGAAGTCTGACTTTGGGTCAGAGCACAGCCAGCCGTTTTTGGGGAAGCCTGTCTCTCGATTCCCTCAATAGTCCATCATCCTCAATAGTGGATGGTAAAAAAAGACTAGACATTCTGTCGGTGATCTACCTGCTGAAGATAGATCCGACTACCTAAAACCCCATCGGAAACCATGAGTAGGGATCGGAACGAAGTAGGAAAATCTGCCATGAAAATGACACAAAGCCTAACAACACTTCGACACACAAGGCGTCATTTGCCGTCGGTGTCCGTTGTTTGTGCCCATCATTTAATCACGCATCAGCCATCATCATCAACCCGCCGTCTTCTTTCCCGCCGTCCGGTCGTCGGACGACGACACCGGACCGGACACACGCGGGCCAGGTCGGAACTCGGTGTGCATCGTTTTGCATAATAATAAAAAACCAAAATGGCAGACCCCGCGCGAACGGCACACCGAGCCATAAACCGGACCCCGGGGCCGGGTCCGACCAGACACCGGGCCCGCCGCGAGGAACTTCCTCGCCTCAGCAAAGTTTTGTCGCGCATAAAAAGCTTTCGCGGAATGGCATCGCGTCTTGAATGTCACCGCCACCGCCGCAGTCACCACAACAGCTGCGCGGGGCCATTAGAGACTGCACAGCGGAAAGTAAAGCAGCAAACCACGCTGTCGCTGGTGTCCTCTCTGAAGATTTGCCGCCCTGCCGTACTGGCTGGCTGCCTGCATATTTGCATCCTCCCGTGCGGAGGGTTCTGCGGGAAGAAGTTCTGCGTTCTGGTCCTGAGAGAAAGAGAGAAGTCTTCCGACTCTTGTTTGCTGTACACCTTCTTCTCCCGTCCGGTTCGGTCGGCCACGACATTACGGTGGTTATCGCACGCCAGCCATCTTTTTCTCGAGAATTGAATTTGCTAACCACAAAACCCGACCGAACCGAACTGCGTCCGCCGCCATTCTGTCCGGTCTCTAATAATAACGGACCCTCGTCTCTGCATTCGTTTTCGGCTCTTCAGACTCCAGACGGCTTGCTGGTGGCTTCAGAGCAGCCGTAGTCGTGGGGGCCGGCGGCTTTGGCGATTGGATTTTCGGAAATCTAGCATCGACAGACACGGAGCAGCGGAGAACAGTTCTCCAACCAGAAGAGAATGCCCCTCTCGGGCCAGGCTGCTGCACAGCGTCCAGACCCACCAGTTCCCGAATTCCGGAGCCCGAGAAGGAGCTCGGTTCGGCGCGATGCAGCAGCGCCTGTTTGATGGAGAAACTGTCCCGAACCCCCCGCGGGTGTGGAGCATTGTTTCCAATTTCCACCGTCCAAAGTGTGAGAAATGGAACTTGATATCTGCTGTGGAGCTGCTGCCTCAGATGCTGGCGTTCGGTCCGTTTTGTGGAATTCGATCCAATGTATGCATGAGTGACTCAGTGAGCAGGGTGCCGCTCACAAATCCAGAAAGGGTCCGTCCTCCTGTGGCTCGGCTGACGATTGCGGAGACCTGGTCATTTGCGCAGCGCAGCCCGAGAGAGGGGTAGTGCCACAAAAAGCTCTGATTACACCCGTCACCACATCACCACACCACCACCGGACACCGTTTGCCAACTACTTAATCCTTTTTGTTTTCGGTGCTGGCGCGGTGGCGGTGGCGGCGTCGGCTGCGTGTGTGTGGTGACCTGCGTGAGCCTTGAGCCGAGAATAGGGAGTTGACTTCTGATGTAAACCGCACTAAGGAGTCGCTGCTGCTGTCGGGTAATTCGATACCTTGTCCTGCACGGCGGCAGGTGGCTTTGTGTCTCTAAAGTGTTCTTAATAATATGGAAAACATAGCACCTCACCACACCTGACCCCGTAGTAGCGCGGCGGCGAGAGGTGTCGATATACCCCCGGGTTGTTCTCTCCAACGGACCAAAACTCAATTGCAGGAGGACGGACAAACCTTTTCTCGCACCACACCGCACAGTCTCTCCGGCAGGGGGGCGCCACAGAACAGGTAAGGCTTCCCTGGGCACCGCCGCGCGGGCGAGACGAGATGGTCTACTCCTTTGGCACTGGCCGCCGTGAAATGGCCACAACACCTACCTCGGCTCCGCTCCACATCGGTTCGGTGTTCGGTTTCGGAAAGGACTTCCCGGCGGCACCGGGAGAACCGGAAGAATCTGAGACAGCGGCGGCTTGCAAAAAGCGGCTTGCGTTGCGCACAAGTGTCCCCTTCTTGACACGGGCGTGTGTGAGTCTCTGCGATCTTGTTCGAGTCTGCCGCCGCTTCTTGCGTTTCCTTATTGCCGGAAAGACCCGGGGACTCGGCCGCCACCCATTCGGAGAACCGAAACCGTGAGAACGGTCATCGCGGCCAAAAGCGCCAACACAACACAAAGCACACCACGGGGGAAGCCCTTTTCTGGGAAAGCCGCTAATGGGGAGGGCTCTGCTAGCTACTGTTTTTGCTATTCGATTGGTGTGTGTGTGTGTCGGAGACCGCCACGGTTCTCCTCCATCGTCATTCGCGCAATCGGAACACAGTTTGTTGTTTTGATTGACATCATTTTTCATAGCGAAAACACCGAACGGACCCCTGTTCCGCTATTTCACAATACAAGGACCCGCAACACATCACAAGGTGATGCAAGCATATGTCCGAATTACGATGCAACTGACGCGCACCGGATCACGAGCTGTTGACGTGAGCGCTCTAGAGTGCCACGTCCGAAACCCCCTTTGTTTGGCCTACATTTTATCGCACACAATCCGCTGTATCGGGGTTATCTCGGTATTATCGACGGGGTAATCAATGTGAGGGGCCGATAAATTGATACCCGGAACATGTCATCACGCGAATGCGATAATGATATTATTTCGGGTCTGTTCATTGGTCAGGTTCGACGTATTGCGAAACTATTGTTTCAAAAGCTTCAGAATCGATGTTGTGGTCCTCGTTCGTAGATCTTTCGGGTACTGCAATGGTCCGATTTGCGTCAAACATGTACTATTTAGAGGGAAAATGTGTTGCCTTTTAAAAAATGCCTCTCTTACAGAAGTCTTGGTCATTATAAGCGAAAAACTGTAGCAATCCATTTCCGCAATCCTTGCTTGAACTCAGGAAATTTTGCAATGCGTGAAAAAGGTGATAATCGTTTGGTGCAAGATCCAGACTATACAGTGGATGCATTAAAACATCCCAAGGAAGCTCCTGGAATTTCTGGCGAATCACTAAAGACGTGTATGACATTGACGTGGCAATTCTGGCCTCGTCTGGTCAATCACTAGCTTCAAATGGTGTAGTTATTGACGATAGAGATCTAAATTTAGTCTGTAGCCAGACGGATGCAACTCATAATAAACCAATCCTTTCAAGTCCCATCATATAGTCAGTAGAATAACCTTCTTGGCCATTACTTTTGCTTTTGCTCACGTTTGAACTGCTTCACCAGGCTATGACCACGATTGTTTTCGCACAATGTTGTCGTATGTATCCCATATTCCTCATCCCCAGAACTCATCCGTTAAAGAAATGGGTCGATTTCATTCCGTTGACTTCCGCTGACATATTGACGATACCTAGGGGCCCAGCCTTTATGGCATCACTGATTCCTGTGGCCTCTAAAATCCTCAGATCCATCGATTTGAAAGCGTCCCTGTCCGATCCCCAGATAAAATAATAACGTGAGAATCAGAACCTTAAGCAACTTAAACGCCAAGAATAAAATAAAAGTTCCGATTCCTCCGAAAGATTCCTTCCTATTGCCTCTCTCCTCGTATCATATCGTATCGTATCCTGTTCTAGTTGTTCCGTGTACAAATAAAGTTAACCCAAAATGTTCATGTGTTCAATCGACACACGGCCCCCACACCCCCCAGGTGTGTCCGCGCGAAAGTTCTCCGAACAGCTCCCCTTCCCGGCGACGGTATCAATTGAACCATAAATTTGTTAACAACAAAAAAATAATCACTTAATTAGCGCCGTCACGCGGGGAAAATACGGATGCCTCCGCCACCGCCCGCCGCTGCTGTTATCTCGGTGGTTCAGCAGGGGTACTGCGGCTCCCGTCCGCCATCGACATCCAAATCATTAGCAGCAGTGCTGCGCCTGATTGGCATCGACGATTGCATCACACCACCCACCGGTCCCGTCCGGGAGGGCGACGACGATCGGCGGCACACCAGCTTCGGAACGGGGCCCTCTCTGTTTTTGCCGACTTCCATTGCAAAATAACGGCCAACCAGGCTGCTGGCTGCTAATGAGAAGCGCCACAACATTCCGCTCTCTTGCGCACTTCACAGACTCCACACACAACAACGGGAGCTCCGATCCGATCCGCCGCCGCGCGTTTGGTACATATATTTTCGTAATTAATCTCCCAATCGTAATGAACATAATGATTTTCCCGGAATCCCCCCGGACGCCTCACAAGAGCTATATTTACTGCTGCTGGACGCCGCGTCGCCGCGTGGCGCCACCGACGAGGATCCTCACCGTCGCGCGTCCGTCCGTAACCTACAAACCCGGCGCGACCCTCTTCCGGACCGACTTACGGTGCGCGACGGGAGTTCCTAGAACACACGATGGTGAGGCCTACAACGCGTACTCTGCTCGGTAAAAAAAGAAACAAAGATAGAGCTAAATTAAAACTTACCACCCTCGGGGGGAAAAGGTGCTACACGCTGCTGCTGCTGGTGGGTCGCGATCGGATCGGGTACCGCTCCGATCCGGCAGAGAAGTGCACGCGCGATAATAATTCGCAGAATTGCGCATGACGCACCCAACGCGGATTGATACGCGGACACCACTCCACGACGACGACGCGAACCGATTACCAATTGCTGGCTGCAGCTGCCACAGCTGATGGCGTAACCGTGAAGTCGAAATGCTGCTTTGGCATGTGACACACGCGTCCGAAAAATCGGGAAGCCGTCGATGAGGTGTGTCAAATTAGCACCCGAAAGTCTCAGCAACCCGTGCAGGGCGCCGCGCAGGCGCGCTTCTTCAATGCAAGACACTTGGGATGGAATGGTCTAGTAGCCCTTCTTTCACTGACGTGCGGCGGACGGTGCGAAGAGAAGAAAAGGCGAACAAATTCTGGGCAGCGAAAACCCCGTTCCCGGAATTGCGGAACCGTGTCTGCGCCAAATAGTGCTTGTGTGTGTGTTTGTGTGCGCCGTCGCCGAAAGTTGGTCGAGAATTTTGCATAATGCGAAAATGAGATTAAAGTTAGACTTAATGAAGGTTGGCCGGCAGGCCAGTCGGTGATTTAATTTGCAAGCAAATTGACAGGTGTCCAGTGACGCCGGCGTGGCGTCGCGAAAGAAAACCTCTTTTTTCGGTGCGTTGTTGACTTTTTCACTATCTCACCTCGCTACATCCCGGTGTGCCGATGCTAAATTATCACGACGGGCGATAGGGACCATTGGCACATTAACTGATGGAATGTACGCGTGCGCGTCCAAGTCGGCAAAGGGTGTTCCGGGAAGTGCTGATAATAGCCAACATCCACCATCGATACGGGCCGGGACAGCAAAATGATCCACAACCCGGATCGGATCCAGCAGCAGCAGGGACATGATGATGGCGCCGCCGTTTCCCGGAAACTAGACGTCCACACTGCTGCTGCCGATGTCTCTCGGTGCGCTGCGTAATTAAAAGGGCCAACCTTATATCACTAACCTCTCTCTCTCTCTCTCTCTCTCTCGTTCTCTCTATCTATCTACTGGCCGTGGATCGTAAAATTTAGAGCAACCGAATGCAAGAGCATCCATCCAACTCGACTCGAGAGGTCAAGCCACGGCGTCGGCCATCGGCCAGGGAAGTACTTGGTATTTTTAATGTTTGCGTGTCGCGTTTGCGTTACGAGGAAACCCTTAAAAAGCTCGTCACTCGACCGATCTAATCGTGTCGAGTCAAGTGCAATGTGCGCGCCAGTACTGGCGCGATGGGCCGAGGTCGTCTTGCTTTCCCCGAACTGGAAACCCATAATTCCGAACGAGATCTGGTCCGAGAAGCTAGACGCAAAAACTGTCCGTAATTTAATGAACCTTAGACCCGTAGTACAATAGAACTTACGACATACGACATTGTCCGAAACACGTACCAGGTCGTCGGTATCGCCGCATCGCATCAAAATTAAAACACCGCGCGATGCAACGGAGTCTACACAGAAAGTGGACATTAAACCGGACAGCGGGTTGTGTCACGGGAACCGAAGGACGGTGGTGGTGTGCACCACCGCCGGACGCCGCTATAAAACCTGGAGAGCTGGAACTCGCGGCGTTCCATCGCACGCGAGCCACGGCAGCACCTAATTGGGACTCGTCTCATTAGCGTCGTTTCTCGGGATTGAATTTCATAAATATGACGAAAAACGCTCTCCGTGGGGCCACCACTTCGGGGAACCGCTGCTGCTGCTCCCAGGGGACTGTAAAACTGTGGCGCATCCGTGTGGTCCTGCTGCTGGTCCGCGCTGTGGCGCTGACAAGTATTGCCCTCTGTCCGGGTCTCAGGGGAGTACTACACTCCACGACGAACGAAGTTTCCTCTTTATGGCGGGAACCATCTCCCAAGATGACGCGACGGACGATTCCGGCGAGACCCGCGCTTCAAGGATAGCACGCCAACGTTCCACGATGCCGATGCCAATGATGATGCCATTCTTCGCACTTTTCCGGCAGAAACCCGCTATTAGATGACGGCCGCGCCGAGACGCTCCGGGATCTCCGAGAAATGCTTTCGAAAACGTCAAATTATGGTAATTTGGCATGGGGAACCGTTTCTCCGAAACGGCCCGAATTCGGCAATCTACATCCGCCGCCGAACACACATCAGACCAGCCGCGCTGATCACCAGAGGCACAGCGAAAGGATGCGGCCTCCAAAACGCCACGGCATTCAAGGGGCCACACGCGAAAACTGGACCTCCGTAATTGTGTGCCGGCCAGGCAGGCAGGCAGGCAGGACATTTATCGCGTTGCCGGGGGTTTAGAGTGACCTTGCCGCCAATGAACGCTGCACGAGGAGAGCAAGCGGACGGTTTCTACCAACAAACCGACAACAAGATACGCCAACGGTTTGTTACAAAGGCTTATCGAGGGGTTATTCCGTAGATAACCGGCCACTTTAAAGATCTCTAACACGGGAACGCGAATCGATCAGCGGACCAGAGCCTTTTTTGCTGAGCGCGTGCATCGTCTGGAATCCTTGAATGAATCCGTTCCCTTACGTACTACACCGCTTTGAGGGATTAGGTTTCTTTTCTGTGCCGTCCCAAAGTGTATAAAACAAAAAAGGAACCACCCTAGAGAGTCGCTGGTCCCAGAGAAGCGACGATAGTTGATTACGGTTTTGGTACACACCCCGACTGGGACCTCTATTCCCCGTTGTTCGCCCCGCAGTGGTCTGTCTCTGTCTCTCAATCTTAGAACGAGCCAACACAGCTCGAGAGACCAAGTCGAGATTCTTGGAAATTTGCCCATTCACGTCCAAGAACCGGCCGGCGGCGGCGGCAGCAGCAAGTGTGAGAAACACCGGAGAGCACACCGCGTGGCGCAGCAAGGCGACCACTTATCTTCGGGCGTTTGAGGGATTCTCGCCCCGTTGTTGTTGCTGTTGAGATGATGATGATGCCGCCGCCGCATGCTACAAAAAGGTTTGTTTTAAGATAGTTAGAGAAGCTAGGACAAGGCTGATGATGGCCACACACGCGCGCTAACGATGGGTGTTTTGATTTAGGAAGACACCGACCGATGGGAACATGAAGAGACTTGCTGATCTTCTGAAGGGGTGGCCGGTGAGTCGGTCTCTGAATGGAACCGGCCGTCACTTTCCTTTGCCCAGTATCCGCCGCATGCGAATTCCGTTGATTGAGGTATTCTCTAACTGTGTGCAATGAAGTCACGGTGCTCCGGTTCCGAAAGATCACTTATCTGGTGGTACGATGGTACGAGACATGTGTTAATTCCTTACCTGTCAAACAGTAGAGAATAAAGCATAATATTAAAATCGGGTTCGTGATGAGCAAATCCCGCTGGTGACAGAGCACCGAGATTACTACTACTGACGGGGGGATTATAGGGGTCTCTTCCTGAGCTAATCTATAAACGTGCGCGCACAGTGGTCATAATCGGAAAAAGCAATGGGCTTAATCCCTTCACAGGACAGGAAATGTCTCGGAACGGGGAGGAGCGCATTGTTCGCCTTTGTTTTGAGGACCTAAAACCCCGGCCGAACGAAGTGAGACGCAAATTCCAAGGTTGGAGATTCTTGTGTCTTTTAATGAAGAAGCGGAATTAAAAAAAGAGAGGTTAGGATTCGCTTTCCATTATTGCCGAATTCCGGCCGGGCAAGGGGAGGGTCGCAGCCCTTCCACAAATCCAGAGACACAGAGTGAAGTACGAAATGTGGCTCAGAGGGCCACCCCGCCATTGTCCGCGCGACGCGGAGACCGAGACACTCCACGGTTGGTGCTGGGAGAGATCGAGAGATGAACGATGGCGGTCGAGAGGTTCTCGAGGGGTTCGCCCAGAGCCCCGAGGAAGCGCTTCCGACGAATCGCTCTCTCTCTGTTTCGCCGCTCTCGACCAACCCGAACGGCGTCTAATCTTGCCGGTCGATCTTGTCTCGTTCCCGAGAGGCTTTCTCAACATAGAAAAGACCATTCTTCATCGTCCATCAGGGTGCGCGACCCTCCACAATTCCTCTTTTATGAACGGTTCCGAATCCGGCGAGGTTGTGAAGCCCACACGGTGGGTCTGTGAGACACCGTCGATACCGGCCATATATACCTGTCCCACAAGACAACACCGTCCGTCGGCGGACCCGCAGATAATCTTTTAACGAAGTGCGCGCGATGGCCACACAAACACGCAAGGAAACAAAAGCAAAACAAATGACAACAAACCGAACGAGACGGAGTCCCCGAAAGCGAAAGAGTGTGCCAAAGGAAAACATCTCAATAGCCGGCCGAGGTTGTAATTATTAAGTATAGGGCGCGACCGGGAGCCAGACCTCCACACGCAAGGGCCAAGGACATTCTAGATTGAAGCAGAATTCTTGAAGAACTTTCGGATGCCGCGGGCCGTGGTTCTGAAGTTCCCTTCTGGACTGCAGCAGCACCTCTCGGACCTCTGGTTACGGGCGAAAATTAATCATTTGTTCTCTCTCTCTCTCTCTCTCTCTCTCGTTCTCTCCGGGGTGATGATCCGAGATCCCAGCATCGCGCACGCGGCGGTCCCTGACAATAATACTAGGAAGTGTCTTCTTCCCGGCCGATCGGATCATCATCTCCATTGTACCCTGCACGGGTTCTTGGTGTCCAGCTTTGACTAACGATATCTCAGGTAGACACAGCACACCATCATACGACTCAGGGGACTTATTGCTCTGGGACAGTCTCTGGCACACACACAGTCGGCCACGGCAACAACAGAAGCATCGCATCCTGGGCTACAATTACCGGCTTCAATCATCTGCAACTATATGCTGGGTTCGTAGAATTTCGCCCACCGAGAGCCAGGGTGGTGAGCCAGCCATTCCAGGCGACGGGCCCAGACCAGCAGACGCAGGAAAAGGCCAACAACGGCGCTTTAAGGGCCCATAGCCATTTTGGGGTGCGCAAAATACCGAGAAGAAGCCGATTGGTGTGCCTTTTCTTTTCTCTACCACCAAGCAAAAGGACTCCTTCGAACGGAGGAGTAGGAGGAGGACGATTGGCACTGGACGGACTTCTTCTTCAATGAATTTTCGGAACTTACTCCACGCCATTATGGCACTTTCTCACCTCTCCGGGGTCCGCAAAAGGCTTCCTTGTGAAACTCACTACTACTGTCAGAGGTGTTCAGTTTATTGCACAGCTTCTGGTGGGTTCCGACACGAGGCTGTAAATGTGATTGCCATGCAAAGTTTGGGCAATTCATTGGACCAGAAAGGATGTAACTATACTGTAGGTCTTCGTCTTTTTGGGATATCTTCATATTGACGTCCTTTCTGGGGGTTCCAAAGGGGGGGATTGCAATAGAGAATAGCTCGACATCGTAGAACTTTAATGTTTATTCGAACACGTCCAAGAGTTCCATTACCACGTACCTCATCAGTATGCGGACCTAGCGCGTGCACAGCTCCTTAATCAGCTCCAAGTTCCACATCACCCAATTTTGACACCTTCGCGCTCCACTACTAATATTAGCATACAATCGCCATGGACAGGTGTTGACCATTGGGATTTTTTGCACACATGAATCACTGAACTCCGCGCGCCCGCGGGCTTCGGAGTTTTGCCTCATTATGTCTGACATCATTCCGTCGGGTCCGTCCAAAGCCGGAGAGACCCGGATTGCGTCATGCGTTCGGACATGAATCACAACCCCGCGGGATGATGATCTGGGGCTTTCACATTTGGCGAAGCCCTTGTTGTTCAACTCAACCAACGGATCTCCCACGGGCGATGCGACTCATTGCTGGACGCACCGACACAGGGCAGTGTATAGAGTACGCAGCAAAAAGTGCATTGCTCGAGTGCATTGGGCTCACCAACATCGGAGACTCTGTCTTTATTTATAGTTTCAACCATTTCGTAACAGTCTGTCGATGACACAGAGCACAGATTATTGGCAACCTACATCGGTGCCTTGCTGCTGCTGCTGCTACTGCTAGTGGCCAACCACTGGAAGTTGTGCACAAAGCGCCTTCCCCATCCGAGCCTGGAGTGGTGTGGATCGGGATTTTCCCGGAAAATCATCGCACAGGTACACGTTCCGGTGTTGTGTGGTGGATAGCTCTCTATTTCTATCTTCCGGAGCCGATAGGAGGATGCTACCCGGGGGGGGGGTTTATGTGGCACGGAGACCATTTCCAACCGAATTCAATCCCCGGTTGCTACACACAATCATAGTTTACCCCAACCACAGGTTGACAGAGAATTTGTTTCGATTCTGCTGCTAAACTACCGTATGCTTTTTCGAACTCAACCTGAACCTCAGGTTGTGGTGAGTCTGTCCGTAGGTGAAATGGGAATGCAAAACCGGTGCCCATAATTAATGTAGCATTTGTTCGTTACTTAAAAAACCCGGTCGGCGCCATAAACGCCAGTCCCTTCTCTCTGGGCTGGACTCCTTTGGTCTCATTGACCGGTGGGGTCCACCGCGCACCGGAGACCAAAGAAACCACAACACCCGAGAAGAGCGCGACCAGACCACAAAGCAAACGGTCCGATAAAAACCGCGGAAACATTCGAAACTGCAAAACCCAATCATAACTTGGCGCGCAGAAGAAGCTACGCCGATGGCTGGCGGGCTGACTGGCCGCGCAACAAAAGCATAATTACAATCGAAAAAGCGAAAATAGAAAGGAAAGAGTGAAAGGGCACAGCAACAAAAGTTGCAATAATACCCAACCGGACGGACACAAATCTGCCCACAGGAGACTGAGAGAGAGGATGTCATCGGAGAGCATGGAGAGAGCCTCCCGCGGGTCTGCTGCCGCCACGTTGGTGCTGCAATAAAATGCAATATCGCGCGCGCCCAAGGGAAGCCGCCTCGGCTGCGCTGCTGACTGCAATATAAGTGCATCGGACCTGAACCTCCACACGCGTCGGTGCAGCTCGCTTCTTTTGTCCACACTTCTACTGAGCCCCACGGTGGGAATTTTCTCAACACACAGACACACAAACTGGAACTGCCCGTGGAACCACCTGACGGAACTCTACCATGAAGTTTGGCAGTCTTGGTCGGGAGTGGAGATTTGCAGTCTTTGCTGTCGGCGGCTTTCGACAGCACATTTTGCCTTTTTTGAATGCGCGCCTTGCTCTGCCGTAACGTAACAATAATGAATGGGTTGCGCTGGCCAAGTAGCCACAAATTGAGACAAAAGTTAATCTGAAAGTTGCCAAAAGTGGCGTAAACAAAATGTCTCAACCAAATCGCCACCAGATTTGTTGAATTGTGATGCTTGGGAAATTCCTTTAAAGGATTATGTTGATTATTACCAGGACTGAGGTGAATTCTAATAAAAAAAAAATAGAACCACGGTTAGTTTGCTTCGTATGAATAATGTGGCCAGACTTGTTAACGAATGAACGAACACCGTCTGTCGAGTGAAAAGCAACAGATTGCGGCTCTTAGCTTTTAAATGGAAGTAAGTATTTCGATGGAAAATCAAGTAAATGGGTAAATTATTCCTGACGCTCGTGGGATTCACAATGCATTCGGCATTATGTATTAGTGTAATAATACCATTTTGCCACGGATTTTCAGCGGAATTAAGCCCCTTCATTTCAGTCCCAACTTGCCATTCCTTGAGGGTTCCACTGCGACTGTCCGAAATACAACTTCGGTCAAAAACGGAATCCATAGTATTTGATGGTCCATGGTGGAGGTGCATTATGAGTTCCTTCTAACCGGCAAAACGGCCAACAGCTACTAATACGTCATGCTATGCGTCCAAATAGACGGAATTTCTGAAGAAGACACCGTTCAAACCACAACGAAGGTAATGAACGTCCACAACAAGATTAATGAAGATCGCATTAGCTGTCCATCCATATACATTTTTATTGGACAATCTCCATTAGGCACTCTGCCCATTGCCAGATTTATTAATATTTCTTTGTCGTGTTTCGGATACTACAACACTTCCTCCTGTACGTCCTGTTTTCTGCACAAATGCGCCGCCAAAGGGAAGATCCACAGAACTGCGCGCGCGCGTTTGATCATCCAACATTTTTTCGCCGAAAAGACAATCACGGACCGTGAATCACAACGACGACGACGACGCGGCCGCGAACGACTTTGCAACGAGAAGGGAAAATGGCAAGATAATCGATTCATGGGAAATCATTTGCTGCCGCCAGGCCAACTCAGAGTCGCCGGAAGCTAGCCTTCAAGCGTGACAGGGTGGTGGTTGTGGCGGAGGTTGAGAAGAGGGAGAGCGCGGCGATTCTGTTGCTTCCGCTCGCGCGGACCATTTGTTCGTTCACGGAACGCGACGCAAAAAGAAGAAAACAAGAGCGGGACGAATGTAAAGAGTAATATAATAGAACCCAGCCCAGCGGATTGCAGATTACCTGTTGCATCAAACCCATCCCCGGCACACCGGAACGTAACCGAGGCGGACCCGTATCAACATGAAAACTTCATAATTCATAAGCATTAGAGCAAACAAACGGCCACGGCGGCCATGGGGACTTGGAACATCAACTTGGACTGTTTCAAGTTTGAGCATTCGAGCTTTCGTTTTTGAAATTACTGGACTGATAACAGCACAGAAAGTTCCTGCGTCTACTATTCTATTGATTCTCCGTTAAAAAAGACCCCCTTTGGGGTGTGAAAAAAGGGCTCAAATTGGCCGATGGGCAAGATCGCTTCGGACGGAAACGTTGGTTTTTGCTTTTCTGTGCCAGGCAGCGTGTGCAATATAATAGAACTTGCCGCAAAAATGACCAAAAAATACTTAGAACGCTATCCGATTGGCTGCTGGTATTCCAAACCTTCCAAAAAGGGAGCTCCCACCATTAAAGTGCAACAATTCCTCGACATTCATCCGCCCAAAATTTTGCCAGGTTTTTTACAAAATCCTCCACCGGACCGGATGGACACTCCCCCTGACACATAGCGATGGTAAAAATTTGACAAAAACACACACACGCAAACTAGCTTCCAAAAGTTTCCAAATTCGCTCTTCTTGCCTGCCTCTCGGTGGGTTGCAGTTGGTGCACGTGTGTTCCGCAATTTTTCCGACCCCAAAAAAAAAAACTCCCGACAGTCACACACCCTTTCGCAGGCCTCCGACCATAATCCAGACCCCACTCGGGCCGCGTGAGGGTGATGATTTTCGGGTTCGGAGAATCCCTTAAATTTAGCTTACAGGACGACGTTTGCAAATTTGAATCCTGCGCTTTAAGCCCAAACATAGATGATGCTCTCCCTCAAACACGGAAGTGTAGTGCACACCCGGCGGGCTACTTATGTTCATATGCTCGACACCTCTGAACGGAGACATAACCCTCCCAAACATTGGGCTTCTCCGTCCGTTGCCCACTCCGTACGTTGCCAACCAACCAGACCAGACGGGTCTGTCGTGTCGAGGTTTTCCATCAAACGGGGGTCGAACGCTAAAGAATGTGTGTTTTCCGCGTGGGAAATGGAGGAAAGTTCTAAATACCTTAGCGTGTTTGCGTGTTCGGGGCCAAAGAAGTAGATAAAGGACACGCTACCCACCGATAACCAAAGATTGTGGAGGGAATCAATATTCAAAGTGCTGTCGTCAACGATATGGAAACTGGTTCGCTATGAATATTTTATGTGATCCGGGTTAGCGGGAATCTTACACGCGGAGCTGTTCAATATCTTCGGGCACACTTACTTACACGACACAATGTACCAATCATTCGTGTTGACAAATCGGACATTATTAATTCACAGATTCTTCGCAGGTAGCTCGCAAGGCGTAAATTCATAGCCTGTCTGTACCTCGTAATAATGACCGCCCTCGTGTCCTTGCTGGTTGCCACCATGGGCACTATTCTTTCGTCTGTCAACGAAGAACACTTTTTCTTCGCCCGCGAAACGGAATATTGAAGGCACCTCTTCCCAGCAGAGCGCAGATACACCATCATCTATGGCGCGCGATCGGGGCCACCTTTTTCCTAGAAGAAAAAGTAATTCTCGGAAGGTTTTGCTCGCGCGAGCTCTGGACTGGAAAATGTTGCCGGCGTCGTGTGTTCGCAGGTCTCTCGCTCCGAAGCTTCTCCCCGGGCCCCGGGCGTAGTACCGGGAAATCGGTGCGGGAATGTAAATAGACCTCCAGACGATGGCCACCACCAACAGCGTGAGACAAAGTGAGACGGTTACAGTGAAGTTTGCAATGAAAACGAACGAATTATACGAACCTTTTTCTTCCCCAGACGTGGACAAGAAGGTGCCAAAAAGTGCTCGCTGTTTTCTTTCGGCTAAACTGATAAAGGATGGTGTGGTTCGCACCTGGTGTGGGCCCAAAAAACGGGGCAAATTTTTGCACATCAATCTAAATTTGCGGTGGGCGCATGTTCCGCGATTCCGCGGAGTGGAAAAAGCCCCCTCACACAATTCATCAATTTCGGGCACGAAAGTTCGAAATAGTTATTCAGATAAATGTCCGAAGATTACCACGAACCGAGTCGGACATGGTGTTCTAATTGACGTCCTCCAGTAACATGCAATTGGCTGGCCGGTCACGTACCTTCAACAACTTGCATCAACCGTTTAACTTTAAGGCTGGTGATGCGTTAGTCGTTAACTTTAATTATTCAACCATCGAAGCCAAACTTTAATGTAAGTCCTTTGCGAAACTGTTTTCTAGAGTCTTCCCAGAGTCACATCCTGCTTGCCATCCTTTGGGCGAAATCAATCACCAAACAGCGGGCAATACGGAAGGGCCAAGGCAACGCAAGGCAAAAAGTGGTGCAATTTGTTCCGATATGTAAGTATCGTGTACCGTCGAGTGCCCACAAGATGTGAGAACACGAAAAACATAAATTCTCTCGAAACCATGGCCTCCGGACTCTGGAGTTAGCTGACTGGCTGGCTGGCTGGCTAGCTGTGCCTACCAGAGCCTGCGGGCGTTTCACGGAACACAACGGAGCATGTAACTGAGGATCGCTCCACTGAGGGTCCTCGGAATCTTCGACGGAACCCTTCCTTCCGACCGAAAGATGATTGACCAGTGCTAAATTATATGGCCGGCATGCCAATTCCAGGGCCACACTTTTTGGGCACGAAATACGGTGCGGAGAAATCGCTGTTGGAACCTGCCACTTACGAGCCAAACTACTCTTGTCCATCACAGCACAGCAAACTGCGGGACTGTGGGACCGGGAGATGGATCGGAAAATTTCCCGCAGGAGCTCTGCTCGTCCGGCCATCAATTATGTGGGCCTCCGGGAACAACTAACAAATGAAATCACAAGAAGCGAGCACACTGAAGGACGCGTTAACGCAACACACCCAACCGCGCAGTGTAGACGGAGGAAAACCTTCCCTGTGCCGGCCGGGCAAGATTTCGCTTCGAACGGAGCCATTTATTTTCGGCGGGGGGGTGCATCATCGCGTGATGGGGTTTTTATGCGGCCATGCGGCCATACTTCCTGCTATGCATTTCGCAACATTTGTGCCCTCGCGGGGTTGTTGCTGGTGGTGGATTTTGCATTTTTGTTCCGAGAAAGAAAGAGTGCGAAAAAGGGATAATTTTCATGTGAACTCTTCCGTTGCTTCTTCCGTTCCCACACACACACACACACACACACTTACTAGGTGCCCCGTCGTCGTCCAGACGGCAGCCACCAGCCACACAACCAATGATTACATGCATTTCCAGGGAGCTCCACTCTCTCTCTCGCTCCAACACTCCAATTCGCCGCCGTAGAGAGAGACAGATGAGTGTACAGATGAACGCTAATAGTAATCAACGTGTAATGATAATGTACCGACCACGAGTACCGGACAGAGGCCACGAAGTGCAGTAAAATATGATCGATGCATCGTTTTTCATGGCACAAAAGGTCACTCCGAAATGCACCGCTGCTGCACCACCTTCACTCCGGTTATTCGGTGGTGCATTGCAAATTACGAAAATTGCACCAGCCATGATGGTTGCGCCATTGCTTACCATCGGAGAAACGGATGAGTCGCCCAACGGGGAAAAAAAAATGATAAATTACCGAACACTAATGTGTGTGTGTGATTGAACAACTGCTTTCCGTGCGGATGTGGTAAGTTTCGTCGCGTGTCCCAATTTCAACAAACGAACATCTGCCAGTTTTTGCAACGGCCATCATACTTTTCCTTTGATAGGGTGGTTCATGTAGTGTTTGAATGCCGAAGAAGAGGCGCAAAATATTGACATACGACAATTCGATTTATTAACATAACCACCGAGGTGTGGAAATGAGCCTAAATGATATGAGCTTTTTAAATTTCGTACACTTTGAGACTCACCGTTGAAGAGATTAGTTTTTAATATTTATATTAAAGTTAAAGTTTGTTCAAGATGCTAAAATTTTTACAATTTCCAGAATGAAGTTTGACGTTTCAAAATCCAAGCAATCGATACTCTGCCTTAGCAATGGATTCGCTACACTTGCTAACGGTAACATATAATTAACAATACTTCAATTTAAGTGTTTGACAATATGATAAAATCATCTCTCATCTCATCTCTTTCATTTAACAAAACTGGTTTAAAAGTAGTTTAAATTACGAGTTACGTTCGTGTTATTTAGCCCAAAACATGGCGCATTCTCTGCATGTTCTGCTTGTATTCAAAGCAACTCGTTCACCCATAATTCGGTCAAACGCAAGAGTTCGGTTCCACGCAAGAGTGGCTTAACCTCGGCGATCCATTGGATGAAGCTTTCAGAATTGGTCTAATAAAGTGTGTGTGTGTTTTATCGAAGCAGCGTAAAAAATAGGTTGGCGCACCCCTAAGGCACCACGCATTCCCCGACATGAAAGTTTACAGCCGTCTACGCAGAATCACGCTCCCAGATGCTCCAGGGCGCCAACCCAATTCTGGGGAATTTCCTGCTGAACGAATCCTTCCTTAACTCGAGCATTTTTCGCCGACAGCCCACTAGAGAGTAGCTGGAAAGTGCTCCTTCGTTGGAAAAGGCTCCGACCGGGTCGTCTCACACACGCACAGGAGCTGCCGCGAGAACACTAGCCTCAGTGTGCGCGCTTGCTGGAGATAGATTTTCCTGAAGGGAAAAGGCTTTGCTTACGGTGTGCGCGCGCGCGCCGTCACGGTGGCTGACTGTGTCAACCTCTTACCTACAACAAAACCGATTTTCCGCCCGACTGGCAAGAGCCTTTCGCTCGGCAATTCTCGAACAATCTCGACTCTAGTGATGACACAAACTCCAACTGTCCTAACGCAAACCATTCTCTCCTGCGGGGGGGAGGACGAGGTGTTCCGGAAGTTGATCGTTGCACAAAAAGGGCACAACACGCTGCCAGGATGAACTAAGTTGACCCGAACCGAAGAACCGAACATCATCCTTCTTTTGGGGCGATAAAGTTGGCCACAGCAAAACAAACTAACCGGCGGAGGGGTGCGCCGAGAGTGTCCGACATGCACCGATGGCCGGGTGAACCAAAGTGGAACCCCCAGCGCCACGGTTGAGCGGAGCGCAGATTCTGCTTCCCCGAAGGATCCCGTGTTGGTGGGGCCGAAGAAGTAGACTGTGCAGCGGCGGTTCTGTGTCCCGGGGCTTGCTCGGTAAGCTGCTTCGGGCGGCCCGTGCTACGTGATAAATAAGCAGCGTGAAAGATAATACCGGGAAACTCCACCGGACGGTCGTCCTAGTATCCTGTCCTGCCGTTATCACCAGTCCTCGCCACCAACACCAGCCAATGCACGTCCACAAGTGTCCCGCACAAGTGCTGGGGATTCATCATCTGCCTGGGCCTCCCATTCCGGAAGGAGACTTCCGGGAGTAGCATTAGTATTGTCTTTTTTATCGCCCCACGCGGTCCCAGCTGTCCCAGCGGTCGATACCCTAAGGGCCCCTCCCTGGGCGCTTCACACGTTGGGGACCCCCCCTTCCGCTCCCCATTTGCGGGACAAATATTCAACCAGGGATAGGACCCAGAGCACGCCTTCCACGAAGTCCCAGGCCACGGAGGCGCCCGAGTTTTCGAGCGAATTCCGGGAACCCGGAACATACCGAGACATTTCAGGAGTAAACATTCTGATCCATTCTCGGCGCGACCTGGGGAAAAGCTGGCTGCCATCATCCAGCAACGCGGGCGCCCCCATCATCATATGACCCGCGTCGATTGGCACGCGGGCTGCGTTAATCAAATTTTGAACTTTATTCCCACGCACGGGAGCCCGACCAAGGGCCGTGTTTTTGTAGTTCCTAGGTTTCGCATTCTGACTTCCGGATACCGTTGGGCAATCGAGGGTCCCCCGGCCGAAGCACCGGCGGATCTCGAAGCGTATTCCCGCCATCGGTTAGTTCCGAGAGAAAAAGAGAGAGTCCCTCATGTAGTCAAAAGGGAAGAATTCCAGGAATCCCGCATCCTCAGTTTGCCCGCAGGGTGCGTTATGGCACCGTGCTAAGTGCGTGAAGCCTCGTCCTGCTATCCTCGATTCCCTGTTTGTGTGTGTGTGTGTTCCTGGCTTAATTTTTATCGATCCACAGTTCGTGGTAACCTTCCATTGGATTCCCTCGGACGTAGTAATAAGATCTGATTCGCAACGACTGGACGTTCATCGGGCGAGATTGCCGTCGTCTGGATACTGGAAAGCTTCCTGCTTTTTTTGGGTATCGTAGGGAAAAACCTTTACAGGGACCTTTACAGAAGCCCATGGCCATCTCTTGTGCACAAGTTGCTTGCAAACGGACTGCAGACCTTAGGCACGAGGCCGTAGCGCGCTGTTTGAGTGATGTTTCCTCGCCCATGTAGACACGATAAGTTCAGGTTGAGCTTCGTTGAGCTTCCCCCCGCCCAGGTTGGTGGAAGTGTTTCCCGAACCATGCGGTGCGCATGCGTGCCGTTCGTTGTGCAGAACCAGTTCCGCGAAGGGATCAAACGCGGCACACGAGAACAAACTCCTGTGAGCCACCCACCGACCGACATGAGATGCCGGTGAAATTTTAATCGAACGGCCAACCGAAAAACCAACTGACTCACTGATTTATTTTTACCGGATCTCACGCTCCAAAGCGCACTCGGTGTAACGAACCGGAAAAAAATCAGGAACGGTGGTGATATCTGAAAACCCCCGACCAGAACACTGCAACAGGGAGAGCCACCGGTAATTTGTAAAAATACATCCAGCCATCGATCGATCGACCGACACGTGGCGAGGCTGAGTTCGGACTAAAACCACTATCTCTCGCTATCAAAAACCGTCCACTTCCAGGTAGCGTACGCCTTATTTCTAGTTTTCTCGAAATCGAAACGAATTGTCGTTTTTCGCCCGAACCGAAGCCCATTTTGCGCCGTGCTGCTTCCACGAAGACCCCAACTTCCAGAAAAAGGGCTTTGCTGCTGT